>NC_057809.1:559320098-559323973 GCF_018294505.1 Triticum aestivum | reverse complement strand
GTGAATAGGCGATTTTTATGAAAGTCTTCAAAACGTGGAAGTTATGAAGACAAATAGTAGATATATGACAAGCGGAAGTTAGATTACACTAGGCAAGCCATGGTCAAGTATTCAATAGAGTGAAAGCACAATGACAAGTAGCTGCAGTGTAATAAGGATCAGGTAGGAAGAAGTTATGAAGCCAAACAAATCATACAGTTACGTTGTGAAGACAAAAGATATAGCAAGCATGCAATGGCTTCACAATGAGTAACAATAAGAAAAGGGAAGTGAAGATGAAACCGGTGACTCGTTGAAGACAATGATGTGTTGGACCAGTTCTAGTTGCTGTGGCAACTGTACGTCTGGTTGGAGCGGCTAGGTATTCAAACCTTAGGACACACAGTCCCGGACACCCAGTCCTGAACACGCAGCTCAGGACACCAAGTCCTCACCGTATTCTCCTTGAGCTAAGGTCACATAGTCCTCGCCCAATCACTCTGGTAAGTCTTCAAGGTAGACTCCCAAACCTTCACAGACTTCGTTCACTAGCAATCCACAATGTCTCTTGGATGCTCTGAACGCGACGCCTAACCGTCTGGAGGATTCACAGTCCTCAAGTGTAATAAGTCTTCAGATCACACAGACAAGAAGACTTAAGTGATGCCCAATGTTCTCTGGCTCTGGGTGGTTAGGGCTTTTCTCCTCGCTAGGAATTTTCTCTCAAAGGCTTCGAGGTGGGTTGCTCTCAAACGACAAAAGCCATGCACTAAAATCCGAGCAGCCAACCGTTTATGGTTGTAGGGGGTGGGCTATTTATAGCCACTTGGCAACCCGACCTGATTTGTCCGAAATGACCCTGGGTCACTAAGGAACTGACACGTGTCTCAACGGTCAGATTTCAAACTGTCATGGCAACTTTACTTGGGCTACAAGCAAAGCTGACTTGTCCGGCTCTGGACAAGATTCGCTTTCATTGTCTTCACTCGAAGACATAGGTTTTTGGTTTAGGCATCACTTCAGTCATTCTGACTGGTTCTCCTAGACCCCACTTAACAGTGCGGTGGTTCCTATGACTCAACACAAAAGAAAAAGAACTACAAAAGATCTAAGTCTTCGAGCTCCATAGGCTTCATAACGTGTCTTCTTTTGTCATAGACTTCAATGTGAATATCTTCATATACCACCTTTGGCTTCAATGTCTTCATACATTTTTAGGGGTCATCTCTGGTAGTAAAACCGAATCAATGAGGGACTTCTACCTGTGTTATCCTGCAATTCTCACAAACACATTAGTCCCTCAACTAGGTTTGTCGTCAATACTCCAAAACCAACTAGGGGTGGCACTAGATGCACTTACAATCTCCCCCTTTTTGGTGATTGATGACAAACTAGTTGAAGTTTTCAACGGGGAATATAGTCTGTGAAATTGTAAAGGATAAGGAATTGTCTTCTTAAGTTTCAAGGGCTCCCCCTGAAGATGTGCATATAAGTTAATTTGCTTTTGGAATGCAAATGCACATGGCAGGTTGTACTTGTGGAGATCCACTTCAGCTTATGATGACAATCCACTATGCATGTGAAGATATATGAAGATAATGACATGCATAATGGAAAATGGACGTCTGCAGAATGAGATAAGTGCGGAATTTATCGTCGCACATGCGGAATTTATCTTCGCAAAACAGGGTGGCAAACAAGTAGCAGACGACCATTTGGTTTAAGTGTTACAACTCATAAGAACCAAATGTAAAACGAGAGTTGTAAGAACGAAGCAAAATATAGCAAAACATAAAGCACCCGCCCATATGGACCCGCTTGAACACTATCAACCCATATGCTTCTCCCCCTTTTGTCAGCAAGGACCAAAAAGGTTTGAAGACATAGAGTGTCTACTCGTTCCCAGGAGCAGCAGGGTCGTTGGAGGTGTTTGGCGGTGCAGAAGAGCTTGGAGGTGCTGAAGCAGGTGGTGGTGATGTAGCATTGTCTTCTTCATCAATGATTCTGGCAGTGACTGTGGCAGCAGATGAAGAAAACTCAGAGTCTTCAAGTGATGGTGTGTTGCGCATCACAGCCCTTCTAGGAGGTGTGGTGTCAAACTTGAATCGCTCAGTGAAGCCATCATCTTCAAGTTCAGCTTCAGTACACATCATTGATAGCCCTTTCCATGTACGACGACAGGTTTCATGAGTGACGAAAGCATTCTTGGTGGCAAGATTTCGAAGACGATTAACATCCACCAAGAGGCTTTTCATCTGACGCTTTAGCCAGTCGTGATGCCTATCTAGTTTTTGATGAAGGGACACAAGAAGCTCTCGGTTATTGAGAACACGAGCGCGCTTCTTGGGTCTGGAAGCAGTTGCACTATCAGTGGCTTCAGTTGAAGCAGGGTGTGGCGCACGTGTAGTGCCAGCCAAAGGATACACCCTGGAGATGGCTTCAACACCTTCATCATTTTGAGTGAAGCTCTGGTGTTCTGCATTCTGAAGACTCAAAGGTTGCTTGGCAGGCTCAGGATATATAGCTTCAGCAGAGGTATCCACATCTGGCAAGAAGATGAAGGAAATATGCCCTAGAGGCAATAATAAAGTTATTATTTATTTCCTTATATCATGATAAATGTTTATTATTCATGCTAGAATTGTTGGGGAACGTAGCAGAAATTCAAAATTTTCCTACGTGTCACCAAGATCTATCTATGGAGAAACTAGCAACGAGGGGAAGGAGAGTGCATCTACATACCCTTGTAGATCGCTAAGCGGAAGCGTTCAAGTGAACAGGGTTGATGGAGTCGTACTCGTCGTGATCCAAATCACCGATGACCAAGTGCCGAACGCACGGCACCTCCGCGTTCAACACACGTACAGCCCGGTGACGTCTCCCATGCCTTGATCCAGCAAGGAGAGAGGGAGAGGTTGAGGAAGACTCCATCCAGCAGCAGCACAACGGCGTGGTGGTGGTGGAGGAGCGTGGCAATCCTGCAGGGCTTCGCCAAGCACCACGGGAGAGGAGAAGGACTTGGGAGAGGGGAGGGCTGCACCAAAGGCAAAGGTATGGCTGCCCTCCCACCCCCACACATATATATAGGGGCAAGGGAGAGGGGGGCGCAGCCTTGGCCCTTCCTCCAAGGAAGGGTGCGGCTAGGGAGGAGTCCCTCCTCCCCAAGGCACCTCGGAGGTGCCTTCCCCCTTTAGGACTCTTCCTTTCCTTATCCCTTGGCGCATGGGCCTCTTGGGGCTGGTGCCCTTGGCCCATATAGGCCAAGGCGCACCCCCTTACAGCCCATGTGGCCCCCCGGGGCAGGTGGCCCCACCCGGTGGACCCCCGGGACCCTTCCGGTGGTCCCGGTACAATACCGGTGACCCCGGAACTTGTCCCGTGACCAAAACAGGACTTCCCATATATAAATCTTTACCTCCGGACCATTCCGGAACTCCTCGTGACGTCCGGGATCTCATCCGGGACTCCGAACAACATTCGGTAACCACATACAAACTTCCTTTATAACCCTAGCGTCATCGAACCTTAAGTGTGTAGACCCTACGGGTTCTGGAGACATGCAGACATGACCGAGACGTTCTTCGGTCAATAACCAATAGCGGGATCTGGATACCTGTGACGCCCGGATAGTTACGCTACAGTAATCCTTCGCTAATGATGCCACGTCACCTTGATTATTGTGGCTAATCTCGCATTAGTTCGAAAATGATTCGAATTCAAACTTGAATTTTTGGCAAACAAACAAAGTTTTCAAACTTTAAAACAAAAATGTTCGGACCGTGTCAAATATTGCATAGATAATTATGGTGAAGTAAACACATTTTTAGAAAATGCATAAATATTTTAAATTGAGTAAAACAAAAAGGAAAATAAATAAAAAGAAACAAAACCAAACC
>NC_057809.1:559311884-559319529 GCF_018294505.1 Triticum aestivum | reverse complement strand
TTCGACGCGCACGCGCGCACGCCTCGCGTCCTCGTCCTGCGCTCGCCGCGCCGTTCCGCACGTGCACGCTGCCGCGCACCACGACTCCCGCCCGCTGCCATCGACCGTTGCGCTCGCCGCATCGTGGATGCGCCCGACTCCACCCCGGAGCCGCCCGCGGCCACCTGCCTCCGCACGGGACCACCGTCGAGCTCCCGCACGCCCTGGACCGCGCTTGGCCGCGCCCGACCGTGGCCGACAGCGCGCGCTCGCGCCCACGCCCCTCTGACCAAGCCCGGCCATGGACGGTCCCCACTCCCCCTTGCTGCTGCACGCCCGCCGCCGCTGAACCTCGTCACCGGCCTTGTTTTCGGCCACCTCCAGCACCAACCACTAGCCCAACTCGATGCGCGCCAACGCGCTCGTCCTTCTGATGCTCGTGGGTGACCAAGTGGTCACCGGAACGCAACTCCGGCGAGCCGCTGCTGTGGTTCCCCTCCCCGCACGCCCACACGCCCTCCCCTGGACGCATCGTGGGCACGACCCCGCTGGCGCCCTCCGTCGCCTCCGTGCGGGTGAGCGGCGCCCGCACCCGATAACGCCCGTGCGCCCATTCGGGCTAGCGCCCGACGCCCGCGCCGACTCCACCCGCTAGCGCCCCGCCCGCTAGGCCTCTTTGCCACAGACAAACGGGCCCCACCCCCCCTTAAAAAAGGAATTAAAAAATAATTAATAAAAATAAAAATGATTTAATAAAATTAATTATTAATTAATTAATTAAGTAATTAATTAAGTTAATTAAGCCGGTTTAATTAATTTAATTAACTAGTTAAGTTTAATTAAACTGTAATTAGATTAACCTAAACCCTAATTAACCTAATTAAAGGTTGACAGGTGGGTCCCCCTGGACCCACATGTCAGGTTGACCAGGTCAACGGTCAACGTTGACTGCTGACGTCAGCATGACATCATGCTGATGTCATAAATCCATTTTCGAATTGATTAAATAATTAATTAAATTCCAGAAATTAATAAAATCTTTAGAAAATCATATCTTTTAATCCGTAACTCGGATTAAAATATTTTCAAAATGAAAGTTGCTCAGAACGACGAGACGAACCCGGATACGTAGCCCGTTCGTCCACCACACACCCCTAACATATCAAACCAGCAACTTTCCCCCTCCGGTTCATCTGTCAGAAAACACGAAACACCGGGAATACTTTCCCGGATGTTTCCCCCCCCCTTCACCGGTATCACCTACTACCGCGTTAGGGCACACCGAACACCGCGTATTGCCTGGTTATATTTTGTGATGCTTTGTTTGCTCTGTATTCATTATTTCTCCCCCCTTTTCTCTCGGGTAGACTACGAGACCGACGCTGCTGCTGCCCAGTTCGACTATGGAGTTGACGACCCCTCTCTCTTGCCAGAGCAACCAGGCAAGCCCCCCCTTTGATCACCAGATATCGCCTACTCTTTTCTCTATACTGCTTGCATTAGAGTAGTGTAGCATGTTACTGCTTTCCGTTATTCCTATCCTGATGCATAGCCTGTCCTTGCTACTACTGTTGTTACCATTACCTGCTATCCTACTGCTTAGTATAGGATGCTAGTGTTCCATCAGTGGCCCTACACTCTTGTCCGTCTGCCATGCTATATTACTGGGCCGTGATCACTCCGGAAGGTGATCACGGGCATATACGATATACTTTACACAGTTACATTACCTGTGATATTGTTCGGAGATGGGGGCTGAAGGGGCAGGTGGCTCCATCCCGGTAGAGGTGGGCCTGTGTTCCCGACGGCCCCCGACTGTTACTTTGTGGCGGAGCGGCAGGGCAGGTTGAGACCACCTAGGAGACAGGTGGGCCTGGCCCTGTTTGGCGTTCGCAGATATTTAACACGCTTAACGAGATCTTGGTATTTCATCTGAGTTGGCTACGAGCCTATACGCACTAACCATCTACGTGGGAGTAGTTATGGGTATCCCGGTGTCGTGGTATCAGCCGAAGCACTTCAGACGTCAGCGACGAAGCGGCGCGCGCCGGATTGGACTGGAACGCCTGCTAGGCTAGGTCTGCTTCCGGCCGCCCACACAACTTGCAGGTGTGCTCAGAGCGATGGGCCCAGACCCCTGCGTGCTTAGGTTTAGACCGGCGTGCTGACCTCTCTGTTGTGCCTAGGTGGGGCTGCGACGTGTTGATCTTCCGCGGCCGGGCATGACCCAGGAAAGTGTGTCCGGCCAAATGGGATCAAGCGTGCTGGGTAAGTTGGTGCACCCCTGCAGGGAAGTTAATCTATTCGAATAGCCGTGATTTTCGGTAACAGGATGACTTGGAGTTGTACCTTGACCTTATGACAACTAGAACCGGGTACTTAATAAAACACACCCTTCCAAGTGCCAGATACAACCCGGTGATCGCTCTCTAACGGTGCGACGAGGAGAGGATTGCCGGGTAGGATTATGCTATGCGATGCTACTTGGAGATGCTACTTGAAGATGCTACTTGGAGGACTTCAATCTACTCTCTTCTACATGCTGCAACACGGAGGCTGCCAGAAGCGTAGTCTTCGACAGGATTAGCTATCCCCTTCTTATTCTGGCATTCTGCAGTTCAGTCCATTGATATGGCCCTTTACACACATACCCATGCATATGTAGTGTAGATCCTTGCTTACGAGTACTTTGGATGAGTACTCACGGTTGCTTTCTCCCCCCTTTTCCCCTTTCCTTTCTTTCTGGTTGTCGCAACCAGATGTTGGAGCCCAGGAGCCAGACGCCACCGTCGAGGACGACCCCTACTACACTGGAGGTGCCTACTACTACGTGCAGCCCGCTGACGACGACCAGGAGTAGTTAGGAGGATCCCAGGCAGGAGGCCTGCGCCTCTTTCGATCTGTATCCCAGTTTGTGCTAGCCTTCTTAAGGCAAACTTGTTTAACTTATGTCTGTACTCAGATATTGTTGCTTCCGCTGACTCGTCTATGATTGAGCAATTGTATTCGAGCCCTCGAGGCCCCTGGCTTGTATTATGATGCTTGTATGACTTATTTATGTTTTTAGAGTTGTGTTGTGATATCCCTGATCTTGATCGTACACGTTTGCGTGCATGATTAGTGTACGATTGAATCGGGGGCGCCACAAGTTGGTATCAGAGCCAGCTGCCTGTAGGAATCCCCCTTCCACACTCTTTGGCCGAAGTCGAGTCTAGACATTACAAAGACTTTTACTAACTTGGCTGTGAGCCTTACGGGCCCACGTCGCCATTGGGTGGTACTAGGATCTTTTACTCCTCGACCTTTACTCTGGGACTCAGAGCTCTCTTCTATTCGGGTTAAATGAATTTTACTAAATCTAACATTAGGATCTCGTTATCACTTTCACCCGGAGAGCCCCTTATTACTGATGATCGTCTGCTGCACCAGAATACCCTGAAAATGCTCTCCGCTGTTAACTCGAGAACTTGTGTTCATCGTGTTTGCAATTCCCCTTCCACCGTAAACCCTTATGGATAACTACTTGCAGTTGCTATTCTTACCTTCATCCCCAGTTGGTCTTGGTATTACAAGATACCCTGATAAACTCGTCGTTGTTTTGATAATCCTTTGAGCTTACTGCCTTGTTGTTCTTTGTCACCTGAATACCCCTATGGTTAATTCTCGCACTTATCGAGTATCCGCTCATCCCCCAGTTGTTCATGTGTTACACAAAAGTCCTCGAAATACCATTCGATATTCTGAAAATCCTCAGCAACCTATTGCTCTGGAATTTCTTGTTTGCTTTCATTATGATTAATCCCATAAGTATAGTAATCATATTGGCATCCTTTGTCACCATCATTTTTGAGTCCGTTGATTCAATACGTGCGAATGCACGCAATCATCAGTTGATCCTTTTAAATTATCTTTCCGGCTCAGACTGAGCTGGTTCTCGACCAAACTATCTGTCGTCGATTGTGCCTCTGGTATATTCAATTGATCCATCCTTGATCAGAATGTTTGCTTCTGATCCCTTGTTTTGGAAATCATAATTCCTTTGTTATCTAAGCATCGAATTATTCAGATGTTCTATAATCTGATGCCCGTGCATTCTTTCTCCCTCTGATTGAGTATCGATACTCACATCAGCTCCGTTGTGGATCGCCCGATCCATTGTTGGATTTCATCCGACATTGTCCTTCATAATTAATCATCTTGTGAGTTCTTTCTCTGATACATAATGCCTGTGTTAAGTCGTATCCTCTGCTTGGCCAACCATGCTCTGCTTTCGGGCTTGTGTTATTTACTCTTGAAACTTGTGGTATATGTTTCTAAGAAGCCCCTATGGGTTGAACATATGCCTTCTCTAAACCGTGTGAACCCGAAAGTTTTCACGAATAATACTCTTCTGGTGCTTCGCCAGCTAAAATTTCAACACTGCAACTTCATCGAACATGAGAAGTGAATGAAAGGTTATGAATTGGAGAAGTGGGAGTCGACCTTGAACTTGTGTTCATGCCCATGGACACGATGTAGATCTTATCATTAGAGCTTCTCTTAAATTAATTATTCCTTTGGTATAAGTTCTTCTTATATCAGGGATCTGGCCTTTTGCAACCGTGGTTCCGACCATGATTGTTCTTCTTTGATTCCATTTCTCGGACAAGTTAAACAATTGTCTTCTATGGATCAATACACCAGTCCAACCTTTACTTTGATCTTCTGTCGAGTATTACCCCCCTGGTATCTCGAGATTATCATGGAACTGCATAACTTCTTATGAGTTCATCATCAAGTGCTACATTCCCACTGATTCCAATTTTTCAAAAGCTCTGAGTTATTAAACACTCAAAGACACCAATAACTGAACCGAGTCCGCACTACGGTTCAACAACTCTTCGGTAAGCTACTATAAGTACGAGTTTGTACCCGATCACGCCATTCCTAGCCTGTTTGGCTATATCATTGTCGTGATGATTTTAACTATGCTACCCGGTCCTTCTTCTCGGAGCACAATTTTCGACGATGAACTAACCTTACGTCGATCCTCATCGTCATATCATTTCGCCTTGAACAACAAGCTTGGTTTCGAGTTTGTGTCGTACCCTTGGTTCCAATAACCTTTCACTTCATCATTACTTTGACTTGATGTCGTCGCCGATCGATTACATCTTCATGAACTCTCGCGACAAAGGTGTCGTGATCATCAACATTCTGAGCTCATCCAGGATATCAATTGAATTCATGATGAGAAATACCATCCTTGCCCTCGATGAATTGTGTTATCATTGACCACTTTATTGCCTTCCCACCAACACAAGCTTGTTCATGTTTGGCGTTATACCTTGAGTTCCTTGCTATCCAGCAATTGTTCTTCTTTACCTTGGAGTATTACCATCCTTTATGTCAAGAATGTTCTGAAATTTGTTCCACCTCTTGAGAATTCTTGACATAGAAATACTTCTCACCATCACCATTCTTTCTTGGTCCCCGTGTTAATTCCAACAAGTGAACGGTGTTGTTTGGGATTCTTTCCTTCTAGCAACCCTATTTTTTGAAGTTAATGGTCGAAAGTTCATTCTTAGGCTATTGACTATTGAATCACCATTCTGACATTGGTCGTGCAACCCAACCCATATTTCGGGTGCACCTTTCAACCAATGTTTAATTGTGTATGTTTTCCTCGAGCATACATCATTATACCATTTGATCTGACAAATGTCATCTTCTTGTTCACATTATTGTGGAAATCCATCTTTTGAAAATCCAATGAATTGTCGCTGAGTCAATCAGCCACCTCCTCACCTCTCCTTGGTTTAATGATGAACTATTGTTTCAGGAACCCGCTCCCATAGTTCATTTTCCGAGAATCTTGCAATGCCATTTCAACGATTTGTGTTGTGCCTTTTCTTCTCGGACATCCTGAGTCTGAGGCATCATGACACCAATTGGATCTGAATCTCGGTCAGATATGATGGTTGGGACAACTTTCCAGGAGTTATGTTGTTTGTCCTTTGATGACCCGGTAACATGATGTCATGCCTAGCACCCCCCCCCCTGGCTGGAGGACCTATCATTATAGATTCCTTTTCAGCAAGGTTATCCATTCATCCTGGAGGAAATTGTAGGACTTATTTTATAAGTTACTCCTGATGGATCATTGGTGTATCTGAAGTCTGGCCCTTGATTGAAACACCATATCATTGCTACCTGAAGCATGTCTGTGGTACTCCGTTCATCACCAAGAACATTTGAAGCACAATGCTAAATTCTCTTTATCAATTATCCAAACACCGTTGTATGGGTAATGTCATGAAATTTTCCTCCCATTACCTAAATGGTTTTCTACCTTCCATCCTGTCATGGATATCATCTGCTTGTCCTTGGGAAGGATATACCCCTGGAATATGTGTTTAAACACATTTTTTTCCCTTTCCATTGATCTGGTTAAATCTGATAATCATATCTTCCTTTCCATTGTTTGGTTTAACCTTTCTTGTGATCTGAGCAGTAATATTCTCCTGCTTATGTAAACACCTCGTTGTACAACTCTGCCAGTGAGACCCTGTTACTTTTGTTGGTGACATTTCGGTAACCACCGATGGACGAGAACTTTGCCTACTGGTCCGCCTCGTTCAACGAGCAGGAAAATGGTTCTCTTCGTCCCTCGTCCTTGGTACTGATGTTGTTGCCGACATAACTGATAGGCTATCCTCTGACATACCTTGCTTGCATGATCACGTAAGACGTCTCCGCCCTTTCTACCTTTAACCCACATGGTGGGCCCATAACCCACAGTTCCACAGGACCGAAACCTGACTCTCCTGTACACCCCCTGTTCCCAAAGTTATTCCTCCCGCATGGACTCGTATGTAATTCATGAGCCACCTTCCAATGAGATCGTCAATTCTGGCATCGGACACAATAATTATTCCGTTGCTTGAAACCCCTTTTCACCTTCTGCCTAGGCAATGAACGATTGCCTGGCTGCTTGAAACTTCTTATTGTACCTTCCAACTTTACTCTCGATGTGTTTTATTTTGTTCAACTCGAGAGGTACTCATATGCTCATTCATGGGTTAATCCCAGATTATTACCCTTATAGCATTCTGTCATTGCTGATCTGCCCCGTTACCTATTCTTAAATACGATGAAGATCCCGAAGAAAGGATGCCGACTTCATCCTGATGACCTGAAGCAGAGGAATGAAGACATCAGTGTAATGGATTGATCTCTTCAAGAAGAGCAACCAAAGACGAGAAGATTCGTTAGGATTTCGTAACCAGACCTTTCCCCCTAGTCCCCCTCTTAAATCTCGGGACGAGATTTCTTGTAGTGGAGGAGAATTGTGACGCCCGGATAGTTACGCTACAGTAATCCTTCGCTAATGATGCCACGTCACCTTGATTACTGTGGCTAATCTCACATTAGTTCGAAAACGATTCGAATTCAAACTTGAATTTTTGGCAAACAAACAAAGTTTTCAAACTTTAAAACAAAAATGTTCGGACCGTGTCAAATATTGCATAGATAATTATGGTGAAATAAGCACATTTTTAGAAAATGCATAAATATTTTAAACTGAGTAAAACAAAAATGAAAATAAATAAAAAGAAACAAAACCAAAACAAAACAAAAATAACAGACCCCCCCCCGCTGGGCCAAGTGGCCCAGCTGGCCTCCG
>NC_057809.1:558932612-558938257 GCF_018294505.1 Triticum aestivum | reverse complement strand
AGCATCGATCGGCTTCAGTTAGCAGCAGTAGCGAAGGAATCGCTCGATCGGGTTCAGTTAACATCCATCGATCGATCGCTCGGGTTCAGTAACGCGTAGCCTACAGTGCAATCGCTCGGGTTCAGTTAGAGCCCAACGCCTCGCTCGGGTTCAGTTAGAGCCAACGTCTCGCACACACGCGCGTACATGTACGAGAGAAACGCGCATCGCTCGGCCCTCGACCTCCCACCGTAACCGGGAACTCCCCGAAATTTTCCTCCCCCTCGCTTCTACCATGGTTTTTTCCGTCATGGACGGCCCAAAGAATGTCATGCAGCTGCGCCTCCGGCCCGCCCAGGACAAAAAGTCCATTTTCTGTCATGATTTTTTGTCATAGAAGTGGGAGCCCACCACATCTATGATGATACCGGGTTTTGTCACAATTATCGTCATAGAAGTGTCATATGTATGACAGAAAAAAACTTCGTTCGGCCCAAAATGTCACGGATGTGTCTTTTTTTTGTAGTGCAACGAGTACGCATAGCAGTTCTCAAAGCAGCCCAAGTAGCAGGAATAGGATATAATCTACAATGTTTAGAGTACCAAACACATGCAAAGCTAGTGAAAGCACAAACAGCAGTAGGAACACGTCTCTCCTCAGGATATTGTAAGCATGTAAATCATTGTTCACTTTCTAACTCCCAAGTAAGATATATATCAGGAATATATCTACCCTCAAATGGTGGAATATTCAATTTTAGTTTAGGAAGATGATCATGTACCTTAGGTGGTGGTGCAGCCCTACCGTTGCGATGATATGCATGAGGAGGACCTGGTGGTGGTGGTGCTGGTGGTTGCATGTAGTTCTGATTTTGGTCAAGCCCATCCTCGTAATGGTCCTCCCCTCTGCAGTAGCGGCAGGAGCTACAGAAGCATCAACAGCGGCACCAAAAGTTTGACTAGGCTCAAGGGGAACGCGCTGTGCTCGTCCCACTTGATTTGGAAGGCGATGTTGTTGTTGTTGTTGTTGTTGTTGTTGTTGTTGTTGTTGTTGTTGTTGTTGTAGAGGTGCGACAGGTGCAGCAGTCGGTGGTTGTGGAAGACGCACGAGCAATTCATTAAACTTGTTATCGAGCTTTGTTTCGAACGCCTTCTCAATGCCATCTATCTTCTCCATGGCCTTTTCAAATCTGTTTAGCACATTTTCCACCTGTCCACTCATCATTTGCTGAAACTTATCATGTAACTCTTTGTTCGTCATGTTCTCCCAGTCAGTCTCATCAACTTGTGATCCTGCCATCGTTAGCAGCAATAGAAACACACAAGAATATGATCCTATAGACTACTAGAAAATGGCGGTGGTGGGGTGTCACAAATCCGTCAAGCAAATCTCAAATTCTTACCCAGCAGCAGGTGGTGAACGGCAACCGTTGTAGTGAAAACTCTCAAAGCTTGGATAGAGCGATTACCAGGGAGAATCAAACGCACGACGTAGATTTATGTGGAGCTAGGAAGGCTTATAATATGGTAGCAAAAAGGGTCAGCAATAATCAATTCAGAGATGCAAAGTTGAATAAACGTTCAAGGACGATACTGTGCTGGTCCTAGGCTAGACCGTGCTAGAGATGCGAGTCTAGAACACTAACAAAATCACGGCGCCGCACATAAACAAGGGAAAAGCACACTAGAATTGTTTTCGCTCTTTTTTTATGCGCTCCTCTTTTTTTGCGAAAAATCACTATAATGGCGAGTGTCTCAAAATTCTTCCCAGGTCAAAATGATAGGATGGGCACAAAAAAAATTTGACTATTTTTTCGGAAATCAGGGCCGCGACGACGAAAAAATGCGACAAAATATCACTATGATGGCATGTGGCTCAAAAGACTTAGAAACACATAAAAATAGGATAGGGAATATTTTTTGTTGCCAAAATTTTGGCCTAAAAACTGCCCGAGGGTCTCCAGACTCTATTTTTGAGACCTACTCAAGCAAGGAAACACGAAACGAAAAATAGATGGATCTCAAAAACAAGCCTAATATGAAAAGAACTCGGATTGGTGGTGGATATATGGTGGTAGGATATGGCAGCAGTGGTGGTATATGGTAGCGTTGGTGGTATATGGATATGGATCGGTGGTGGTATATGGATACGGATCGGTGGTGGTATATGGATACGGATTCAGAGCGGTGGCAGATAAGCAGCGGTGGTAGATGGCAGGGGCGATGATGATGGTGCGGCGGCGGCGTGACAACTTATGACCAGAACTCGAAATTCTAAGGGAAACTAGACGCTAAGACCAGCAACTTGACACGACGATGCAACCGCAAATACGACAAAGCAAAATACTGAAAAGACTATGCAAAGGCTCAGACTGGTTCGGATATGATGAACTAACCCTAATTTTTTTGGCTTTTTCGTGGACTGTAGGTATGAAGAATGGACTCGATCTAAACTATGAAAATCTATAAAATCTCACCGAGCAATCTGGAAAGCTGATACCACTTGATAGAGGCAAAGGTGTCCCATCTTTTGATGAGATGGTGGCTATCGTTTTGGAGGAAGTCGACTTTGACGATCCGACTACGAACGTGCGAGGACGGCGCGCCTTAGCAATCGCTAAACCAACTTCGAGAGGTTATTGACCACGCCGGAGCACGATCAACCTGACCACGAAGGTTTGTTTCCTACAGGCAAACGAAAAAAAGCAAGAAACTAAGATTGAAATCTGGATATTGCGAATATAAGAGGAAAACTTTATTGATCAAGGTGGGGTTTTGTGACGTCTTTGTCTGGTCGTTGAACACAAACGAAGTACGCGAAGTTGTAGCTATGATGAACTTTAATCTACACAAAACCCAAAGTCTAAACGATGCCCTAAGGGCTGTATATATGGAAGAAGAGGGGGGAATTTCGTGGCCCTTGGAGGAGGGGTCCGAAACCAACCCTAACTCTTGTTTCTCCACACATATGGACTCTAAAAACAACCTATATTCAAGTATTTCGAAAATACATGGGCCTGACCCAAAAATAAGGTGACGCAGCACCTATAATAGCCTCTGGACAAAAATTATGAAGTGGCATCTTGTATATTTCGTCCAAGGCTTCATGCACTCATTATGGTGGCTCCAAAGTCCTGAAATCATCACTTGAAACTCTGTTCTTGTCTCCCTTGTGCATGCCATCAACTTCATGCTTGTTCTTGCTCCAATGTTCATCTTTCTCCAAGCTAGGCCTTTCATTTGTAAGCAAAACAAATGTATCCAATTTAGGCCGCATCATATTCTCATGAACATTAGAATCATTACCAAGAAACGAAAGTACCTGATAATTTAATTGGCGTGCGTGAGCTCTAGTAACCGGTCCAGTATATATAGTAGCAGGGGTTGTGGGTGTAACAATGGTATTGATGTCCTCATCAGCGCCTCCGTGTCATGTTGGAGCATGGCCTCGTAGCGCATCTGCTCCTCGCCGTCAGTCTGCTCCTGGCGGAGCCAGTGCTCCTTCCAGCGCTCGAGGTGGGCCTCCTCCTGCTCCGGCGTCGCGGCAAAGTGGACGGGAGGCACGCTCACCCACTCGCGGTACTGGCCCGTCCACGAGTAGGCCTCCTCCGGCCAAGTGGGTGGAGGCGGGGAGCGCTTACGCGTCGGCTCCGGCTCCGGCTCTGGCTTGGGCTAGACGGGCGGCAACGGTGGCGGTGGCGGCACAAAGAGCGGGGTGTGGACGGAGTCCCCCACCACCGACAGGACAAGGGCTTGCTCCAGCCCATCCCAGTGCGCGTCCTCCTCGAGGCGGCTAGCCTCCAGCGCGTGCTGCAAGGCCTCCTCGAGGGCGGCTTGGTACTCCGCCTCCGCCTCCGCCTCCATGTCCTCCGGGTCTACCTGCGGGTGCGGCGGTGGGAACGACGGCGGGACGGCATCGACACCCGAGCGTCGTTGCTCCTCGTGTTCGAGGGCGAACTACGCCTCCTAGTTGGGGGAGTCAGCGGCGTACTCTGGCAGCCGACGCTGCTCCGACGTGAGCTGCGCGCGGCGCATGCGCACCTCATTGTCGTGCGCCCGCTGGCTACGCGGAACCGCCGGCATCGGGATCCGCTGCGGATCCGGATGCCAATGGTGCGGCAGCGTGACATCGGGGTACGGTAGTGGCTGCCTGTACTCCCAGTGCCAGCGCGCTTGGTGCACCGGGATGTGCAGGCGCCGGCGACCGGGGTGGAAACGTGGCGCCGCCGGAGGAGGAGGGGGAAGGGGAGCACGGGAGGACGAGGCGCCGGGGGTGCCCTTGCCCTTGCCATTGCTGCTGCTGAAGAGGCCCATGGGCGCGCTAGGGTTTGCGGTCGCCGGCGAGGAAGCAAAGAGAGTGGTGGGGGCAGATGTGGACGGGAGAAGTGGATGAGGCCGACCCCGCTGCACGCATGGTTAAAAAAACGCTTCCACTGGCTGACGCGTGGGCCCGCTATCGGTGGTCGTCATAAATAAGACGACCGGTAGCGGTTGGGTGGCCGCCAGGTGGGGACGCGGCGGACGGCGAGGAGACGAGCGGCGCGTCCGCGCCGACACATTCCAGACGCAATTTTGGGTCGGAAATGGATCGGCGCGGACGTCAGGCGGACACGATTTAAGTTTGGGTCGGCGCGTTGGGCCTCCACTTTTCTTCGCGCCGACGCAAACCGACATGAACGGACGAAATGGGTCGCTCCATTAAAGTTGCTCTTATATAAATTGGAATGATGTTGTGTATTACTCCTAGTCACCATCGCCGTATTTGTTTGTTCTGGGTCACGAGCCAAGCCGCCCGTGACATGACTTGAAAACAAATGTATCCCAGCTGCCTTTTCTTTTTCTTTGAATCATACAGCACACGCAATAGTCCAAATACAAGCCAGACGAGGAACTTTCCCAGACCCAGTGAGTCCGTTGCAATCTCCGGACACCGGCGCTCAATCCAAGAAATCATCGCATAGAAAGGTTGCCAATTCCTCCGAATAGCATCTTCCGTTCCAAAGCAAATAGCATAACTGCATCAGGATGGACAGTGCTTCTTCTGGAATGTATAGGTCGACACTTGCGTCTGCAGTATAGCGAAACTGCCGCCTCCGCCTTCCATCCATCCACCCCTTCTCCCGGAAGATCAAGATCAAGAAGCAGCACCGCCATAACACAGTATAGCGAAACTGCCGCCTCCGCCTTCCATCCATCCACCCCACTGTATGAACCACGTGCTAATTTGTTGGTAGCTGGTGAGCAGATCGGGCACACGGGAAGTGGTGACGCATGGCAGAAGGCGGGAAGCCGGGAAGGGACGGCAGCTTTCATGATCTTTGCTGGCCGGTTTGGTGATCACTGTCATGCCCTTCGATCCTCTGCTGCCGTACAGTGGTACACACATCAATACCAACCTATTAGGACTAAATTCTCGATTATGAATATTAGAAGCTCTCAAAATTACAAGATTACCGACCATACAAGAATACAGCTCTAACTTTGATTTCCCGGCAAAAATAATAATCTCGACTCCGATCTCTAAATATATGGAAATTTATCCTCTTTTTCCAGAACGTGCATGAGACTTTTGGAATTCTAAGGCAAAATAGTATCATTAATTTATTTATAAGTAATACGTTTCCAAAATGTTTCCCTGTAGCCAGTGACGGAGCCAGGATTCGAGT
>NC_057809.1:558782022-558932447 GCF_018294505.1 Triticum aestivum | reverse complement strand
CGTCCCCCCTGGCTCCGCCCCTGCCTGTAGCAAATATATATGCATGCCATAGGTACTCGTCAATAACACTTTTGTTTGACAATCCCGCAATAACACTTCTTTACATACCTAAACATTTAAAACCTCGTATTCCCCAAAATGGAAGAATATTAATTTGATAAACTAAACATTTATGAAGATCTATGTGCAAGTTCGTTAGATATATAGAAAATATAGAAGTTCAACATTTTGAAAGAGAAACATAGCCTAATATTCAAATTAAATTTACAAAACAAATTCCAATTCATAAAAAGAAGGTACAATGTGAAAGGGCTAATTCAATGTTGTAGTATCCTTCTGTGTTTACCTAATCTAGTAAGGATGAACACAACGTTTGATAGTAAAGTAGACCGCCTTGCAGACGACCTTATGTTTCTAGATTGTGTATTATAACCCAATAAAGTATTATTGTAACTAGTTGCATGCTCATGGTATTGCCACGAAACAACAAACTTAGACACAAAGATATTGATAAAACTAGATATATTTCACAATGTTACGCATATATCTTATGGTTGTGTTGCAACAAACATGATCTTCTACTTACTGATAAAACTAAATATACATGTTGTTGTTAAGACATATGAATTGTTATCAGCAGATAACAAAGTAGATAAAAATATCAAAACAAAATTGTATTGTTGTTCTAATGTACCTAGGTTTGTTGGAAATTCAATTGATGTGAATGTGACACCACATAAATAACATCATGGTTGGAGTCAGGAATCGCCGGTTGCAGAGCAATGTTACGGTTAAAAAAATCATTTGGCATTTTAACACATTTTCCCGGAGAATGAGTAATTAAAATTATTTTCACACAAACCGCAATTAAATGGCAGTATTTTTCATGATCCTAATATTGTGAGGTACTGAGTAACCAAGCATATTATCCAAATATACATTGGAAGCATATTTAGAATTAGATATTCAAAGGTTTAACAAACTAAAGTCTACCCCAATTTTGGAAAAAAGGCAGAGCATTGCTGCATGTCATTAACCATTTTGACTGATCTTTCCATTGACCAGAGCCACACAACTATAAACCCCTTGAGATCAACCATAAAAATGATGATATACAAAGTAAGCATGAGGAACAAAAAGACACAACTTTTCGTGTGCCCTTCATGGGTGTAAGAACAAAAATGGTAGATTTTTTTTTCAATGCTTGAAACAATGCAAGATCAGCATATTTTATGGCCTCCAAAAATATCAAAGACACACAAAGAAGCTAAATACATAATTTCAATTGTCAACATGAGAAACAATACTATGTACATGCATACTTTAGCCCTGTTTGTTTGGGTTATGACTAGACGAGAAACAATTGAAGCGGGTAGAAGCCCTGTTAGTTCGGGATGGGGCTGGAAGAGAAGCAACTGAAACTGGTAGAAGCGATGAAGACGAAAAAAATGTGTCTGGCAATTGCTTTTAGGATAACTGGTGACCCGATAGCTAGTAGTGAAAGTCTAAAATGACCTTGTATGTTGAAGATGTTATCTAAACATTGATATGGCACGACTTATTTTATTATGTTGTGCATTGGCTCAAATAAGATGTCTACAACCTAATTTAGCCCAAAAAAGTTTTATTTTTCATTGCAAAGCAATTATAGCGAATAAAATTCGGTAATTTCATGTTTTTTAGGATTTCTTCCATGACCACATAAATGGTTTACATATTGTCATGCCAGAAAGTTTTTTCTTAAAACATAAACTACACTAGTTTGATGGTATATATTGTGTTTCAGTGAATTTGACATATGAAACATATGAAGATAATCCCTTTGAAGACGTCATAACAGTATATAACAATATAAAATTAAACCGTCACTTCAGTTGCAAAATACATAGCAAGAATAACATCATCGTACCCACTACAAAGCACTGGGTGACGACACCGCGAGATTGAATCCACTACAAAGCACCTCTCCCGCTGAAGATAAATCAATCTAGTTGGCTAAACCAAACGGATAGATGAGAGAGAAGTACAAAGCTATAATAATCATGTATAATAAGGTTCAGAAAAGACTCAGTTACTTTCAATGAATAATCTGGTAATAAACCCACAATTCATCGGATCCCAGCAAACGCACCACAAAAGAAGATTGCATCGAATCGATCTCCCATGAGAACATTGCACTACTAGGAAAAAGCCTAGTAGTAGCGCGGGCACCCGCGATACTACTACGCTTGTTAGTAGTAGCATGGGTGCTACCCGCGCTACTATTATTAATTTCAAAAACAAAAAAATCCCAATCCCGTGCGTGCTGTCAATGGCAGCAATGGTTCGATCCAGCGCCGGCAGGGGTCACCGGAGGTGCGGAAGGGCGGCGGTAGACCAGATCCAGCGGCGGCTGCTGTAGAGGGCCCGTATCCATGGCCAAGCAAGGCGGCGGCGTGGGGCTCCTCTTTGCAGCCAAGGCAGTGTGCTCCTGGTCGTCCATGGCAATGACCTGCACGGGCAAGAACATGGGAGGGTGAGTCAATCCAGAGGGAGAGGGAGAGAGAGAGAGAAAGAAAAACGAGGGAGAGAGGAAGGAGATGGAGGTAGCAGCGGGGATGGGCGGCGGTGGTGAGGTGCTCCGTCGTGGTGGCATACAGGCGAGGGGGGAGACGAGCGACCTCCTGGACGCCAGCGACACGGGGAGGTGAACTTGTTGGGCGCCATGGAGGAGGAGGTGTGCTTGGGTAGGAGCACCATAGGAGAGCCTATGGAGAGAGGAGGGAGAGTGAGGGAGATAGGAGAGATTCGGCCGAGGATATGGGGACTTCACCTACCTCGTACCTAGTAGTAGAAATGGGTATAAAACTGCGCTGTTACTATCAACTTAGTAGTAGCGCGGGTTTATACCCCTCGCTGCTACTATGGCACGTCTCGGGGGGCACGGTAGAGACCGCTTAGTAGTAGCGAGGGCTAAAAACCCGCGCTACTACTATCAACTTAGTAGTAGGGACGGGTAAAAACCCGCGCTACTAGTAAGTAGCAGTAGCGAGGGGTATAAATACGCGCTACTAGTAAGCGTCTGCCTATAAGCTTTCCCTAGTAGTGTTGTATTGAAGATCAAAGAGAGGGAATAAGCCATCTAGCTAATCACTATGGACCTGTAGGTCCGTGGCAAACTACTCACACATCATCGGAGATGCAGCAAGGTTGATGTAGAGGCCATCAGTGATCCATACGCATCCGCGGACAATGATACGGGAGCCGAGCATCCAATGCTTGTCGTAAACACATTCAGACGTAATTAATTCAAACACAACAAAGTTCATGCAAACGGGCATAAGTTTGATATAATTTACATAAATCGGACGACATTTCATCTGTTCAACTAAAACCTAAAAAATCCTAACTAATGTGTAACGGATGGTGACCTCATACACCTAGTAGGGCTGGCTGGAGGCACCCCCATTGTTGTCCTTGTCTTCATCGTCGTATTCGGAATGGTCCTTCCAACGGTGAAAGGGTGCGGAGACGCCACAACCCTACCCGAGCGTCGCCTGGTCCTCACAAAGGAGTCGCTCCACTTCCTCCTGTGATGTGAGGAGGGTTGCCTTGTTCAACACTGGCCCTAGTTGGGTTGCTCTACCCTTTCCCTTGCCAACGGCGATGGTGGTGTCATACAGGGAGTACTCCTCCCCAATCTTGGCGAGCTCCTCGTCGAGGCGGCACAGTCGCCATACATATGTCTCCACTGTGGTTATTGATCAGTAACGACACAGAACTCCACGAGGTTGGGTTCGTGAGGACCCAGGCCAGCGCCTCGTCGGATTTCGTGAACACTGTGTTACGCCGCTTCCCTGGTCGCCCTATCCTCTGTCGTGACAATGCTCCACGACGACAAGGAGCTACTGCCACCGCGACCGAGGTAGTGAAGGAGGTTCTCGCATGCCTTCGCGGTCGATGGGGGCACATCCTCCTTCACAACTTTGCCGTGTGAGACTCAGCGGGACAGCCAATGCATACCAGCTGTGCGGCGGTGACTCCAGCTCCTCCTTCATGCAGCGTCTGATTTGGATGTCGTGAGTGCCCCGAAGGGGAGGCTCTGCCTTGACATGTCAGAGGGGCTAAGATGCTAGCTCCACCTTGACACAGTTGTGAGGCAGTGACGCCGGCTCCACCTTCATGTGGTGGAGCGGCGGTGAGGGCAGCGCCAAACCATGGCACTTGAGAGACAGCTCGATCATGATCTCTATTTGTGGCTAGTACCGTTGTGTCGTCGCTGCCTCCGCGAGGAGGCACGACTATGGATTTTCCTCCTCCTTGTCGCCGTAGGAGAGGATGATCTCCTCCTCCCCGAAGGTGCTGGGAACTGTGGAGGATGATGGCCTCAAAGAATGATGGCAACAGTACCATGATCCGAATCTGGAAGGAGAACTGGCGCCGCCAACCGGCGCGGATAGTGATGTGTGTGGCCAACGAAAATAATAGGAAGAGGAACAGTGTCTAGAAGGATGGCGGCATCTAGATAAGTAGATGAGTGCGATTAATTGGAAAAAATTCACCGACAGCGGTGTAGCCTTGCGCCGGTTGGTGTAGATTGAATGGTAAAATTCATCCTCCACAATGCATTGTTGGAGCTCATATTCATCTAAATGGATTCTTCACATCGATGTGGTGCTGCTGGTGGGACCGTTTGGCTAGGGGAGCTACGGTACAGCCGAGATGATCGTGTGAGGTTGCTTGGGTTTTGTGTAAGCCATCTCTTCCAAGGAAAAAGGAAGAGTGACCTCTTCAGCCTCCGGCAGCTCAAAGAGTGGCTCTTCGTCCTTCAAGATTACGTCTTCGGTCAACAGGAGGCCAACCAAGTCATAAAATTGAAAATTTTGAATTAGGTCATATATTTTCGGAATTGGTTCAATAATAATAATATTTTTAAAGAAATCTCGTGGCCGAGGGGTGAGCGAACCAGACTGCCGCGGAGTGCCTGGCGGTACACCTGGCCATCCCTCGGGCCGGGCCAACCAAAACCCGACGCAAAAAACCCAGGCCCGAGCCCGGCCCGGCCCGGCTGTCGGGCCTAAAAAATCAGGCCAAAGCCCGGCCCATCATGCTAAAAGCCCGTCGGGCCTCTTCCTTAGATGGCAAAAACGATGAGCCCGGGCCCGGCCCAGCCCGTGCTTCGTGCTCAAAACCTAGGCCCGAGCCCAGCCCGTGGACAAGGTCGGGCCGGGTCGGGCTTTTTCGGGCCGACCGGGCCGGGCTGCCCATGGCCAGGACTACGTGGCGGTAGGTCAAATCCCGGAGGTCACGGACGTGCGTGGCGCCAAGATGGGAGGCGGAGCAGCCGAGGGCAGCCGGCGTCGCTGAGTGTGGCCGAGGGCAGCCGGCACCGCTGGGCGTGGCCGAGGGAGCTAGCAGCGAAGCGGGCGGTGGCGCGGCGCGGCGAGAAGATAAGTTTGCCCTCAATCCTTGCCTCGCCCCTGCAAGGCTGCATCGATTTCACACCGCCATTTCACTGACCCCTAGTTGAATTGACCCAAAGTGACACCTCTTGCAAGTCTGGACTCTGGAGACATGTATTTCGCTTATCTGCAAGTTTACGCTCAAATTAAATTTCAAGTTGAAGGACCTATGAACCTCTTTCAGCACAAGTTTAGGGATTTGAGCAGTAATCTCTTCTAGAGGGTAAAACCCTGAATCTTGTTAAGTCAAACTTAGATGATACGTACATACTTCAAGTAATATTTGTTTCGGTACAACCGTTCCAAATTTGTAGAACACCTGACCTGTGACATTAGTGTCCGCAACCAGCAGAGGATCACATCAGTCAGTTGAATATTGCGCTATTATCTCGTTTTCTTATACTATCTCTGGTTTCCTTCTACAAATACTAAAAGTGCAAAATATCCTCAAGGCCTGTTTTGCAACATTGTAGTAACATTTTTCACCTATAAATTCCCATGCACAAGAAAATCAATGGAATTTTGTTCACCTCACCAGTCTGCTGCTGGGAAGCCCCAGCCAAAATATAAAAAACCCTTGGAGTCGTCAAGTTTAAGGCAGTAGAAGAATTTCCCTCACCATCCTTTTGCAAGTATTTCTTGTCCATCACGGGCCATGGCTTCCAAGTCCCAACCCCCAGCAGTAATCCCCCATTACAACAGGAACCTCTTTCCAACTATACCTCTTGTGATTCTTAATACAATATCACGAGCCTTTTTACGGTACCCTCGTACTCCCCAAGGCCTATGTGGAGTACTAGGAGTTTATTATGGAAAAGAAGAGAAAAAAATGAGTCTTTTTACGGTACCCTCGTACTCCCCAAGGCCTATGTGGAGTACCAACTAAATCCAGCCATTAATATTGGAGGGCGTTAGAGACATTTTACAGTTCACGTGGCGGTTTGATTACCCTAATCCAATTAACTTGTGTCTATGGCGCCGCCACAGCGACCAAATCAGCCGCCGCCATCTCAGTTTCTGAGATCCGTCGCCGTTGTTATAGACGAATCTGCCAGCGCTGCTGAAATCAAAATGATCTCCTTTGTTATAAATGAGTCTGCCGGCGTTACTGAAATCAAATGGGCCGCCCCTGTAATTTGCTGATCATAAATTCCCCCATGTCCATATTCAATCAACAGTATTGATTGACGGTAAACTAACGTGATTCAGAAACCGTTGTTGGATCGTTCATGACTTCATGATTTTGTGTTTCTCTTCGCCAAGGGAAGAAGGACCATATGCTGGTGCATGATCGAAGAACTCGCTGGCGCATGATCGAAGGTGCATAAGTTGGAGCATGATCAAAGAACTCGTTGCAGCTGACCGCCGGAATAGCATCATACTAGTCATCAAACTTTGGATCTGAGTCTAGCTCTTGTACATGACGAATATACCCTCATAATTAAGGTACTCCCTGGTATTTGGCTGCAGTACTCCTCGATGCTTATAATGGAGTACCATTTAAGCACGCCCGTTGGATCTGAACAAATGGATGACTCATATTAAACTCAGGGTACTGTAAAAGAACTCGAAAAAAATGGCGAGATCTCAACTGTTTAGAAACTAACATTTTCTATAACCTGCAAAAAGGGCTGCATCAACAACCTTCTCCCTAACCCGGAGATGGAAAATAGGTTGTGAAACTATTGCAGTGTGGGCTTTATAACGAAATTGCCCCTGGGGTTGGCTATAAGTAGCCAATGTGCTGGAGAGTTTCACACACACAGAGCTTAGTGCTAACACAAGTTCATTACTCCCTCTGTTACGGTTTAGACTACCCATAGTGGGAGTAAGGCCCTGTTTGGTTCCAAATAAGTCACCAACTTATAAGTCATAAGTTGCTTCACCCCAAGTTAAAACTTATAAGTCACCCCTTTTTACGTGGGTCCCATCATTTTTATATTAAAAAACAAGGTGGAAAGGTGTGGTCAGGTGATTTATAAGTCAGATGACAACCAAACAAGCGTGACTTATAAGTCACTGATTTTAAGTCAGGTGACTTATTGGAACCAAACAGGCCCTAACATAGATGGTAACATCACACTTATCTAGGCAAAATAGATGATGTGGCATGTAATTAATGAAGAAAGAGAGGCATGTGGTAACATAGCTAGTTACTGTAACATCACACATATCAAGAAAAGATGAGTCTACAACGTAATAAATGAAGTGGTGCATGACACAACACATATGTTACTATCCACTGTGGAGGTAGTAACATAGACTAGTAACATATGCATGTTACTAGTCTAAGTTACTACCCATTATGACTAGTCTAAGGCGTGCTTGGAAATTCTCCGGAATCTAGGTGGTTTCTATTGGTTGTGAGATGGGCTAAAAAATAGCATTCACACTACGCATGCATATAGAAATAGTATATCGGAGTACTAATTAGCTACTAGAAATAAATGCAATGCGTCCTAAACCTTGTCTATTGTGGAAACGCATGCAAATTTAACTGTGTCTTCTAACCTGTGATGGAGGGAGTATATGAGATAAGACACTAATTAATGAAAGAGCTCCCACGGTTTTCTCCCCATACACTGTTTATTGTCCTTATATGCCTGTGCATTGTGCCTATTATCTGTGATTGTCGTATGTGTGATGTGGAATGATGGGATTGTCGATTGATGATTAAACGACTGTGGTTTCACAACATCCAGTGTATTTTTATTCAGGTGTAAGTGTAACCGTGTAAGGCTGTAGTTCTGAAACCAAGACCGGATATCCAAACACTCATTTCCAGACCGAGCCCATTAATTTTATCCGGTTTTGGGTTCAAAACTGGCTTTCCAACTGGGCCCTAAACTTCGGGTAGTTAAACTTTTTCTTTGGAGAAAATAATTGCACAGCAGCTCTCTTATTCTGTTTAACTATATTTATATCTTTAATATTCCTTCCCGCAAAAAAAAAAATCTTTAATATTCCTCTGACCACAAACTATGCTTCCATAATGCTCACCATGTACTCTGATTTTCAACAGGATAAAAAGAAATTTTGGGACGCAGTCGACATGACTATACCTGGGGGCATCACGGTCATTAGTGGCATCAATGAGTGTGTCAATTTGTTTCAGTGGGCCAGATCTGCTATTTCATCTCTTCGCTCCCGATGGAGTGGCACAGAGGAGCAAACGCTTCAGGATGAAGTACTGCACTTGCAGAGTGGCCTACTACGCCTTAGGGATACACTTCCTGCAATGTGCGACCTCATTGATCGAGCAGAGTGGAGGATCCATGAACAGTGCATGGCCAAGCTCCTTCCAAAACTCAGGGATGCAGTGTATGATGCTGATGACCTTCTTGATGAGTTTGGATGGTATGAGCTGAAGGTGGCCGTGGAGGGCAATGCAAGCCAAAGCCCTTTTGTTGACTTCTTTAACAGTGTTATTCAAGGTAGCTTCAACAAAGTGGAAGATATCCAGAAAAGACTGAAAAATCTTTCTAGGCAGCTGGAGGAGATGGGTTTGCGTGAAGAGACACCGCACTTTGATAAATCAGTCAGGCCAGATACTAGCTCTTTGCCCGATGAGACAAAAATATTTGGTCGTGACCTGGAGCTGAAGCAGGTGATAGGATTGCTTGGTGTACCTACAAATATTAGCGGGGCTCATCTCAAACGCAAGAGAGCAAGTACTGTAGTGAGAGGGTCGACAAGTACATCAAGCAACATTAGTAATAAATCAAGAATACCAAGCATTCCTGTTTTGCCAATAGTTGGACTTGGGGGTGTCGGAAAAACCACTTTGGCCCAACATATCTGCAATCATCAACAAGTGAAGTCTTACTTTGACTTGGTAATTTGGATTTGTGTCTCAGATGACTTTGATGTGACAAGGTTAACCAAAGAGGCCGTGCAAGCCTCTTCTGATAATTTGGATTCTCTTCAACGCGCTCTTTCAAAGAATGTGAGGAACAAAAGGTTCTTGATTGTCCTTGATGATATGTGGGATGATGCCTTGAAGGAAAATGGGCTGTGTTGGAAGAGGTTTTGTGCACCTTTGAGAAATGTGATACAGGGAAGTATGATTTTGGTCACCACTAGATCTCCAAAGGTTGCTGATGGAGTGGGGACAATGGAGCCCTTTATATTGGATGGTTTGAAGGATGATGTCTTCTGGAATTTCTTCAAACTATGTGTGTTTGGATCTGAGAGTTCGAACAGTGAACCTGAGCTAGAGCTCATTGGTAGAAGCATACTTCCTAAACTGAAAGGTTCTCCTTTAGCAGCCAAAACTCTTGGTCGCCTGTTAAAAATGAACCTTCATGTAACACACTGGAATAAAATACTAGAAAGTGAATTGTGGGAGTTGAGACAAAATGAGACTGAAATTTTGCCAGCACTTCGGTTGAGCTACATGTATTTACCATTCCATTTGAAGAGATGCTTCTCGTTCTGTGCTGTATACCCTAAAGATCACAAATTTGAGAAGGACTATTTAGCTGAAATTTGGGTAGCAGAAGGCTTGGTTGAACCTCAAGGTGACATTCCGATTCAAGATATTGGCTGCCAGTACTTCGAAGATCTTGTAGAACGTTCCTTCTTTCAGAAAGTTCGTGATACTTACGGAATACATGACTTGCTGTATGACATGGCACAACTAGTTTCGGAGCATGACTGCTTTGTCATTAAAAATATGAGTGACTTCCAGAAAGTTCCTCAGGACGTTCGTCGTCTTTCAATACTCTCTAGCACAAAATTTGACCGTTCCACATTGCTGAGTCTATGCAAGCACACAAAACTCCGTACACTATTTTGCAACAAGTCTTTAAGGAATAAGACTGTAGCTTCTGTTGTAGTTCATTGGTTCAATGAACTTCGGCATATGCGTGTAATCATTTTTTCTGCCATTGAGGAGTTACCAGATAGTGTTGGCAACTTGAAGCATCTCCGGTACCTGAAAATCTCCAGAGCATGTCCTTTCGACAGCCTTCCTTCAGCAATTTGTTGCCTGTATAATTTGCAGATTTTCAGTGCTAGCGAATGCAAGCTAGAAAGCTTGCCCAGTGACTTCAGTAAATTGATCAGCTTACAGAGATTTGAATCAAATGGATTTCAATATGATCAAGACTGTCCACTAAATTTTGATGCAGACAGTGAACGGGGACTACGAATGAGACTGCTAAAGAATGTGACCCAATTTTGTGGAGATTTGGAGATATGCAATCTGAGCATGCGAAGCAAGGATCATGCAGCACAGGTTGAACTAAAGAATAAGCGATATCTTAATGGCCTCACCTTGGGGTGGTCTTTATCCACACAGGGGCACAGTGAGATTGAAGTGCTTCAAGTTCTACAACCTTCCATCAATCTCAAATCTCTGCTCCTGCGGTGTTATCCAGGTGTATCTCTCCCAAACTGGTTTCAGCCACAAAACTTAGCTAATTTAACATCACTATCGTTGCATAACTGTGATGGACTCGAGAGCATATCATTTTCCAGGATCTCACAGCGCATAAACCTAAATGATATGCGTGCGGTGCCAATTGACAACAATAATGACAGTATTGGTACTTTCTTGGCCCTGACAGTCATATCCATTTACATGTGCAAGAATGTATCAAGCCTTGAACAAGTGCTACATCCAGCTTCTGTACCAGCCATCAAGAAAATAACAATTCAATATTGCAATAAGTTAGTATCAGTGCCAACTGAGAGGTTTGAGGACTTGCATTGCCTTGAAGAATTATACGTGAGTGATTGTCCAAATATTTACTCCTATGGTTTGGTGGCGCCCTCCCTCGAGAGGCTCGTGCTGGGTAGTTCTGGGAATCTTGCAGGAAATATAGAATGCTCGTCCCTAGTCTGCCTTTCTTTGTCATGTCACTGCGTGACATCCATCGAACCACAAATGTGGAGTCTTCCAGCTCTACTAGAGTTGAACATTACAGGGTGCAGATCTCTTACATCTATTGGACAACCTGAACCTTTCTTCACTAACATTTCTCGTGGCGGAGGCACCACCAGCGTGATATTCTCATCTCTTACTTCCATAACCATTTATGATTGTGAGAAACTGTCAAATATTGATGACCTTCTAACAGAAGAATATCTACCTGCTATCGAGAGCATTCTTGTTGGACGCTGTGGCAAGTTAATTTCCCTATCCAGTGAAACGTTTGGAAGTTTCCCTTTCCTGAAGGATTTGAAAGTTCATGATTGCCCAAGTATCAACTGGCAAAGTGGATTGGCGCTCCCATCATCCCTCCAAAGACTCTACTTAAGGTCATGTGGGGATATCTCCGCATGGGTTCCCAGTAGCCTAGAGAACCTCGCATCCCTTGTTTCACTGCAGATGATTGAATGTCCACGTGTAGTGTCCATTCCAGGAGAAGTTTGGAGCAGTGATCTCACGTCACTCAAGGAATTGAAGATTGAGGATTGTCCAGACCTTGTGTCAATTGGTGGGGCAAATGCAATTGCAGAAATAAATAATGTGTGTATTTCTGGCTGTCCAAAGATGAAGGAAAATGCTTATGTGATGAGAGGGCGCTTCTAGATCTGATGGGAGAGTCACTCATTCTCTATGGCAGTGGCAGGTATGTTCTAGCGAGTCCATTGCCAGATTTTACTCATATTTTCTTTCACTCTCTAGTTAACTATGAAAACATGCATGAAGCTGCATACGCTGGGCATCTTGTTCATAATAACTGTACGTGTAACCTGTTGCCAACAGTTAATCATTTTTGCTCCAGAGTTTGGTCACCCTTGACTCATTAATCTTTTGGTTCCAAATAATTCAAAAGACAAAATGAGCTTGCAAATAACATAGGCATCCAACTAAATTGGCTTCCAAATAAGCTAGTTCAAAGGATGAAATGTGTGACGAAATATGAAAACCCCCTTTATGCATAAGGTGTTATGCCAATTTCTCCTCATCGCAGCCTGTAGAACCATTTTTTTTCCCGCAGAATTTTTTTGCTCGAACTACTTTACTAATAAATTCTTTCTTTTTATGTTACTTCTTGGGAATCAAGAATCAAATGTCTTGGAAGACCAATCGGAAGAAGAAGCTTTTCGCACAATTCACTCTAGGCCATTGTAAATTCTCTTACAGCGTGTTTGGCAGCTTGAGGAAAAGGCATGGGAATTTTTAAGTGGGAGTTAGCTGAGAGATTCCCGTCCATCATCAATTTCCCTGTCCTCCAATCAAACAAGGGAATTTAAACCCCACGCCCTCCTAATTCCCATTCCCTAAAACACTACTTCCCCCGAAACAAACAGGCTCTTAGTTTACTCCAGGGCTGCTCATTCAACCATTTCTCTGTTTAGGAGTTTTTTTTTTCTTTTTCGAAAAGGGGGGGTACCCCGGCCTCTGCATCAAGAATGATGCATACGGCCCTCTTATTAACCAGAGCAGCAAAGTGTGCATACAAGGTTCCATAGTCTCAAAATCAAACAAAGAAAATGCAGCCCATATCGACACACAGACTAGCCAGAAATAAAATGCCACAACCGGCTGGCTAAAGAAGATAGGAAAACTAATTGCCTATCCTATTACATGACTGCCATCCAAACCGGTTGAAGATAATCCGAGCAGCCATCTCCCATCGGGTAGACCCAGTAACCAAATACTCCCTGGCCTCCATCGGAGTGAGTGACGACCACAAACGGATCAAAGCCGTAGCTCGGAATAGAACCTGCAAAAAATGAATTCGTGGTGTTCTGTTAAAAACCAAATCATTTCTGCACAACCAGATGGTCCACATCAACGCACAAACTCCCACCCGAATATGCCTTGCTAATGCAGAATCAATCCCATTAAGCCAAGTCCCAAATAAAGCGGTAACCGTGGTGGGTGGAGTAATATTAAAGGCAATATGCACCGTTTGCCATAGAACCTTAGCTAGCGGGCAATCAAAAAAGAGATGTTTAATTGTCTCATCTCGATCACAGAAACTACACCTAGTAGGTCCTGTCCAATTACGCTTTATCAAATTGTCCTTTGTGAGAATGACTTGTTTATGCACAAACCACATAAACACTTTTATTTTCAAAGGAACTTTAACATCCCATACCTTTTTGGACGTTGGAATAGAACTTGAGTTAATAACATCAAGATACATTGACCTCACTGTAAATACCCCATTCTTGGTCAACTTCCAGCGTAATACATCAGGTTGGTCAGAGAGTTGGACCTCCATTAGTCTCCTTACTAACTGGAGCCAAACCTCCCAACGATTGCCCACTAACGACTACGTAATAACCACCAGCTCGATCCCAGTTCCCAAGGAAGGTAACAATCTTGTTTCAAAATTACAAAATACTTAGCTGCAGCTTGGAAGTTGCAACTTTTGTTGTGTATATGCATGTGTGTTGCCTGTTTAAACCAAATATTCTCCCCCAAGGGAATTTTTAGATTTTCTGTCTCGCAGCTTAATTTCTTCATCCTTGCAAATAAACTGAATAAATAAAGGGTTTAACGTGGCTATTGTGACCAAAATATTTGGTGAACTGGCCAAGATATTTTTCTTTATATATAAACTCGATGGTTATCACGCCAATTACAGGCGGAGGAAGTTCAACAGTTTTTGTTATGCGCACTGTTGCGTGGCGCTGAACGAGCGGTGCTAGCTACACCTCGTGTCCTAATTTCACTTCGATCTTACACTGACTATCCGGTTTGAGCCAACGAAGACAACGTGGCTTACACGCGCTGCACTAGCTCAGTGGCGACGTAACGCATGCCAATAATCGGTCGCACGATACTGATTTGCAAAGTACGTAAGCACGAGCACTAGTAGTCGTAGACTCGTACTCCAGCAGTCATCGTCGTCGTCGTGGTCATGGCCTCGTGGGTGGCTAAAACAAAATGGGCATCGCTGTCGCTTAACTCGCAGTGGCCAATCCGTGCAAGCCACTAACCCATCGGCGCAGCGAGCTACAAGCAGGAGACGGACCTGGTCAGTTCCTGCGTGAAATTCCCATCGATCGCCGCCGCAACCGTGCGTCATCTATTCTGCCTGGGCAGGCACCATGCAGTCGCGCCGGCGGCACGCCGCCGCCGCGGCCCTCTCCGTCACGGCGCTCCTCGTCTTCATCTGCGTCCAGGCCGGCCTCGTTGCATTCCCTCTGCGCGATACGCGCTCGCGCTCCCTGCTCGTGCCGCCGCGCTGGCTGCCCCTCGGCCTCCGCGCCGTCCGAGCCGAGACAGCCACGCCGGCGGGCGCGGGAACGGAGGCCGTGCTGCTTCCGGGCTGGGAGGTCATCACCCTGGTCCGACGACCCGACGCCGCCAGTGCACCCGTACAAAACGCCACGTGTGTGTTCCGGGGCGGGGCGTCGTCCCCGGCGCGCGCGCTCGGGCCGCTGCCGGCGACCGGCCGCCACGCTTACAGCTGCATCATGCCCGAGCCAACGCGGACTCAGCAACATGACGCGCCGCTCGTGCTCTTCTCCGCCTCCACGGTAGGTAACGCCGACGATGGCGCCTCAGGCCGCTCGCCGGAGATGCTGAAGTGGAGCGACCGCATCGTGTACGAGTCCGTCGTGATCGACGGTGGTGACGTGCTCGTCTTCGCCAAGGGCGTCAACCGACGGAAAAAAGTCAACCGCCCGGCTGCAGACATCCGGTGCCTGTACTACCGTGGCGACGCCGGTAACGCCGTGGCCTCGCTGCCGGCCACCACCTCGGCGCAGCAAGTCTTCCGGTGCCCGCCTCCACCGGCAACGACTCCGGTAGACCGAGAGCTGCGCGTCACGCTTGCCGTGGTCGGAGAGGAGCCCATCCCCTCACTGGCCACCTACGATCCTCCACGGCGCCCCGACTCGTCGCCGGCGACCGGATCAACGCCGTCAGGGAAGAGGCTGATTTGCGCCTGCACCATGGTCCGGGACGTGGCCAAGTTCCTGCGGGAGTGGGTTGTCTACCACGCGGCCGTGGGCGTGGACCGGTTCTACGTCTACGACAACGGGACCGAGGATGACCTGGTGGACCAGGTGCGCCATCTCACCTCGGACGGATTCGAAGTCTTCACTATGACCTGGCCCTGGCCCAAAACTCTAGAGGCCGCGCTGTCACACGGCGCAGCGGTGCATCGAGATTCGTGCGAGTGGATGGTCTTCATCGACGTCGACGAGTTCCTCTTCTCTCCACACTGGGTCCATCCAGAGAACCCTACGAAATCTATGCTCCATTCGATCACAACCGTCGAAAAAGACATTGGACAGGTGTCCATGTGGTGCGCGGATTTTGGCCCCTCGGGCCAGACCGTGCACCCAAAGGAGGGGGTCACCCAGGGCTACACATGCCGAAGGCAGGTCATGGAGCGGCGCAAGTCATTGGTCCGGCTCGACGCAGTGGACCGGTCGCTGACTAACTCGGTCCACTACTTCATGCTTCAACCAGGGTTTCGAAGCAAATGGAGCACGCGAATTCGCGTGAACCACTACAAGTACCAAGCTTGGGACGAGTTCAAGGTGAAATTCCGCCGCCGAGCTTCGACATACACCGTCGATTGGACCGACAAGAAGAACCTCCGTTCCAATGACCGGACCCCGGGTTTAGGGTTTGAGGCAGTCGAGCCGGCTGGTTGGCCGCACAGGTTCTGCGAGGTGAATGACACTTTGCTCCGCGATGTGACTCGCAGATGGTTCGGCCTTGGATTTGGAAATAAGCTGGGTAGGCGACGAATAATCGGTACAACTCCTGGCTCATCATATAATGTATGAAAACATGATCAAGAGACATTGATCTATCTCTCTGGTGTGTACAAAAGCTTCTTATGTACAAATTGTTCATTTCAGCTAGTCCAGATGGACCAGATCATGGAATACATGGCATGTTTTTCAGTGGGCATAAACACAGTGCATTTGGCAACGCAAAAGTGCTGCCATCAGATTGGGTGAGTTGTTAAGGCCGAGTCACTCTTCTCCACCATATCCGGGTCTTCACCGAGGTCTGAGAGTGTTCTTCGGGGCACTGATCCATGGGGTGCCCGCAACGGCGAACCTCCATGGCGCCATGACATGCTCGGGCGATGCATACTCGATTCCGACACGGGGGCCAACCAAAATGTTCTCAGGTTCTGGTGCATCCAGAACTTCCAACCCACCTGAGACAGAAAACAAAATGGTGGATAAATATGCATTGACGACATCTGACAGATTCAGGCAATATTGGAGATAGCTCAGTTTTACCGGGTGTATATAGTGGATGGTTCGACCAGTCGGTGGAAAGCCCCAGAGCTTGACCGACCTGAATAAGAAGGCAAGAACAGTTATGACACAGTGTTATAGGAACAACCATAATAATTCAGAAAACAAAAGCTTTGATGTCGAGCAGTGTACACCTTTCCTGGTCCTGTAAGTAGGATCGGTTTCTCGGTTTGTTGGCCACGACGCTGCTGAATAATTTCCAGTCCTACAGTAATTTCATAGGAAGTAGCAGCATTCAGCTCAAACTAGATGTTACAAAGGAGAAAGGAGTGCTGACAGGGGACAAATTGGCCTTTTTACACAGCCAAAAACATGTGTTGTCAGTTTGCTACAAAAGAACATCATTTATCGTGCAAATATGTAATTTGATTTGTGGAACTGGCATTTGGTATATGATGTTCTACTCCAGCTGTCTAATGTCAAAACTCATTTTGCTTCTTTTCCCAAATTAGGGTATTATGGAATTAGGAAACTTAGGAGGAAAGATGGCTATATCTTCTATGTTCCTCTTGCTCGCATAATTATGTCTCGTAAACTCCCATCTTTTGGCAGTGGGGCGACAAAAGTAAATCTAAACAAATTCTATGTTTCTCACACATGCTTCGAGAAACACACTCTCTGACTCAGATTAGTATAGTTTCTCACATAAGAAGGGTATTTCAGCAATGCTTTGGGTGAAGAAAAAAAAATCAGGAATAAAGAACCAACTCCAGCATTGCCCCTAACATTCAACTAAAGCAACAAATTGCGGTTACAGTATTATCTTCTATAAAAAAAGAGGCGCCTCATGGAATTTCAGTCAAGGTTCAAACCAAATCACCCCAAATCCTTATCTATTTCACTTGTTGTTAGTACATATGTGCATGTAAAAAAGTAATTGCTGGTAGATATCCATGTGCAGTCAGTGAGGAATGCATACCACTAACTGGGGCACACGCTCGGATCAGAACAGCAGCTCCGACGCCCTCTTCGTCGGCAACAACATTGAGCATCATGTGGAGTCCATAGCATAGGTACACATATGCATGCCCTCCTGGTCCAAACTACAACACATGAACGAGGAAAACCTCAGCGGGTCTCAAAGGTCAAAATCCTCCCTATTACCATTTCACAAGATCAACAATGACAGGAAGCACTGGCCTTACCACAGGAGCAGTTCTCGCCGTGATGCCGAACCGGCCATGGCACGCGGAATCGTTTGGCCTGTAAGCCTCCACCTGAAACCAAGATGAGCAATAGATCAAAAATCGACACAAGTTGATACTACTCTGCTAAGTTTGAGAAGAAATAAGGTATGCTCATGCCACCAAACTAGAATTACACAACAAGATGCTACTGGCACATTTCAATCAAAATGTGCTCCAGTTATTGCAACATTGTTAACTTTGATCCAGCAAGATGCGGCATTTGTCAAGTACAAGCACCTCTCCACGCCAAAAAGAAAAGAAAAGATTGCGAGCACCTCGGTGATGCGGAGGACGACTTGGTCGCGGCGCAGGAGCTTGCCGAGGAGGCGGGGGGCGAGGTCGAGCGCATCCACCTCGAAGAACTCGCGAGGCAGAGCCATACCTGCGGCAGACTGCGGGGACACCGCCGGCGGTGAGAGGGGTGACGGCGTGGCCCTGGCCGCCACCAACGCCCGCGCAGCCTCGGCCTCTCCGGCGGCGAAGTCAGCGGCGAGGAGGCGGCTGCGGGGCCGCTGTTTCTTCCTGGGGGAGGATCGCTTGAAGCTCGGGGGCGTGGCCGCGCCTGGGGTGGTCATCGGCGGTGGCCCTCCGGCGGCCGGCGGCGAGCGGCGGCGTGGGGGTTTGAGTTGGGGAACGGGGGGGTGGGGCTGGACGGCTGGGATGGAACGGAGGGGCTTCATCGACGTCAACTGTGATGCCGCACAGCTCAGGCATTCCCGGTTTGAGATGGTCAAGAAATTTTATTTTATTTTTGAGCTAGAGATGGTCAAGACTTGAAAAAGAAAAGATTGGAGGAGCCTCTAGTTGTTTTGTATTTTTCGTCTTGGCGCCGGTTGTTCGTTTTCATTCCAAAGCAATTGTCAACTCACAAAAGGACAATCAATGTCAAAGGTTTAAGTTGTGGATTATGCTTTTTCTTGGCTCACTCTACCTAATTGTAGTTGGATTTATTCTATTGGTATATGTTTATTTTGCATATATAGGCTAGTACATCAATAATTCTAGGGGGTGACATCTTAAGCTGTTGGGATTGTACCTTCTAAAAAGAAGGATTGGATAGGCGATTCTGTTGTTATACCTGCGTTTGAGGTAAGTTGGATAATGACACTGAAGCTGGATAACGACATCGGAGTATTAGTAAGGGAAAAGAAAGCATAGTCATCTCTCTTTTTTTTGTCGGCGGTTTGGCAGCAGTGTCTCCTGATCTATGATTGTGTCGATAACCCCCAAGGTTGATGGTGGCAGCTTGAAGTGGAAGATGTTGCGTCCATCTACTCATCCTCACTAGTACCCCCTTTTCGACCATCATTTCTCCTTCATCCATCATGCTTTATCAATCTTTGTTGCAAATCACAACCAACACCATGTTCCCCCTCCTCATATAAAAAGCTATTTCGCATTCTTTATCTCAATAGTAATTACTTCGTTCTACAATAAACCAAATGTTAACACACGAAAAGACACATAATTTCAGTGAGGCTACATCAAAATTTATATGAATGTTAACTCACAAGTAGATATACAAAGTCTCGTGGTTAGTAGGGACTAGAATAGAGGTTGGACTATAATTTGTACGAATGAAGCCTACTAAATATTTTTTGCTAATAGTTTGCATTCGCTTCTATCTGAATGAGTAGACTTTATTGAACTTCATTTGCGTCTTAACTCGTCACTTTGTCAGTCGTGTGGTTAGCTATGATCGAGTGAGGTCTGTTTTAAACATTTAACTCACGTGGCTCGTAGAAATCGACCCCTAACATCTCAATCCCTAAAATCATTATGTAGTACTCACGGATCTCGGTCATTCTTCAACCCCGGATGTTCTTCCGTATGAATTAAAGATTTAAAACAAACTTCACTCGCTATCGTCTCTAGAGGAATTCGTGATAGTTGAGTAATTGTATACATGGCTACCTGCTTTTGACGGGAGTAGGACGGCGACATTAGATTTGGAGTATGAAGAAGGGCAGAGGAAACGCAGCCATCAATCAAAACGTGTGACCACCAAGGTGGAAGACGAAATCTGAGCCGTCCATCAGGAAGATCCCACTGTTTTTTTCTTTTTGTTTGTTGACCTCCAAAGAGGGGAACATTTTCGAAGCTTTGTCCCGTAGATATAAAGGCGAACTTGGAAATATCCGGTGCGCCTGCTGAGAAGGGCGAAGGCAGCCAAAACCTGACCTCCCACTCCCAGCCGGCCGTACCCGACGTCGGAGTCAAGGCGTACGGACGGCCATGGAGGGCGACGACCGGAGCGCCCCGCTGCTGGCCAACGGCGCCGGACGGCCGTCGCTCCGGCGGCGCGACTCGGCGCGGTCGCTGCGCAGCAGCTTCCTGCGCCGGCTGCCGGACAAGATGCGCACCGAGCTGGACCCCGAGCGCGGCGCCGACGTCGACGTCGCCCGCGTCAAGGACCTCTCCCAAGGTAACCTCCTCCCCCAGCTCGCCGCTTGCTTAATCCATGGAGGAGCGCCGCGACAAGTTCGTCCCCCAATTTTTGCCGCGCGCAGGTGAGAGGGAGTACTACAGGAAGCAGCTCGCCGCGCTGAGGACCTTCGAGGAGGTGGAGGCCCTGTGCATGCCCGGCGAGTTCGGCTCGGACGACGATGGCGACCCCGACGCCGACGACGCCGACGACGAGGAGCAGAAGCAGAGCGAGTTCGCCATGAAGATATCCAACTACGCCAACATCGTCCTCCTGGCCTTCAAGGTGATTGATTGATTGGCTCAATTGCGCGACGGGGGAAGCGAAATCGATCGCTCTGACGCTCTGATTCTGACTCGTTCGGGCTGCAGGTGTATGCCACGATCAGGACGGGGTCCATGGCGATCGCGGCGTCCACGCTGGACTCGCTGCTGGACCTGATGGCCGGCGGCATCCTCTGGTTCACGCACCTCTCCATGAAGAAGGTGAACATCTACAAGTACCCCATCGGCAAGCTGCGCGTCCAGCCGGTGGGGATCATCGTCTTCGCCGCCATCATGGCCACTCTAGGTGCGAAGTGAGCCCCAAATCTCCCCACAGACTCACAGTTCTTGCTTGCTTCTTGTCGGTCACAAATCGAAGTGAATTCCGTCCCTCAATTCGTGCCAGGCTTCCAGGTCCTGGTGCAGGCGATCGAGCAGCTGGTGGAGAACGAGCCCGGCGACAAGCTGACCTCGGAGCAGCTGACATGGCTCTACTCCATCATGCTCTCGGCCACCGCCGTCAAGCTCGCCCTCTGGTTCTACTGCAGGAGCTCGGGGAACAGCATCGTCCGGGCGTACGCCAAGGTGAAAGAAAGAAAGAGACGACCTGGCCTTGCCATTTTTTGAGCCGATGCAGAATAGATTCTTGAGAAAAGTGATGCGGAATTTTTGCCTTGTGCCGTCCAGGACCACTACTTCGATGTGATCACCAACGTCGTCGGCCTGGTGGCCGCCGTCCTGGGAGACAGGTTCCTGTGGTGGATCGACCCCGCCGGGGCCGTGCTCCTCGCCGTGTACACCATTGCGAACTGGTCCGGGACCGTGCTTGAGCAAGCAGGTCTGCTCCCCGAATCTTCTGAATTTATCTTCAGTTGCTGCTCTGGTTCAGTAGAAACTAAACTGGAGCTCTGAATTCTTCTGATCTGTGTAGTCTCGCTGGTGGGGCGGAGCGCGCCGCCGGAGATGCTGCAGATGCTGACCTACCTCGCCATGAAGCACGACGCGCGCGTGCAGCGGGTCGACACGGTCCGGGCCTACAGCTTCGGCGCCCTCTACTTCGTCGAGGTCAGTTCATGGCCACACAGAGCATGCATCTGAAATTCACTTGAGGTCAGTTCATGGAGTACATTCTTCTTCTCCGGGTCCGGCGCCAGGTCGACATCGAGCTCTCGGAGGACATGCGGCTGCGGGAGGCGCACGCCATCGGGGAGTCGCTGCAGGAGAGGATCGAGAAGCTGCCGGAAGTGGAGCGGGCGTTTGTCCATGCGGACTTCGAGAGCACCCATAAGCCGGAGCACACGGTCCGGAGCAGGCTGCCGGCGACCGAGCCCTGATGATGGCGCCTTCCCCTCCAGCATTTGCCAGATCTTGTACAGCGAAAATACACACCTGAAGCTACGGTGTTCTTGTTGTTTTTCTCTTGCGCTGACCCCGAAAAACGCAGCAACGGAGCCATCTGGAAGATGGATATCTCAGTGGAATAATACAGGATTCGCCATTTTTATGGGAGCTGACGCTTGTTCCTTCTTTCTGTCACTTTTTCCCCCTTCTGAATGATGATTCTGTTTTCTTGCTCTGCAACACTAGATTCTGAGCGTCTTGATTTTTTTGACGCCAACAACAACAACAACAAGAACAACAATATAGTCATATGGAAGATGGATATCTCTTGTTCCTATTTTATGGGAGCTAAGAGCATCTCTAATAGGTGCCCTATAATAGGGCATAACCGCTTTCTACACCAAATGCTGCAAATTTGCAACACTTAAGCGGCCGTTACAAAACAAAAAGCAGTCGCGCGAACGTCCAACCGCTGCATGGAACCTTCCCGCACCACCTCTGTTGCCAAATTTACCCCTCGTTGCCGCCGCCGCGCACCGCAACGACTCAATCGGCGTCGTGCAACCCCATTCCGACGCACCACCTTCACGCCACCGCAGCAGCCTCACCGGCCGATATTCGGCCGTCGCAAGTCCCCATCCCAACGCCGCTCCACCTCCGCGCCGTCAGCGTAGTCGCACCAACCTCCAACGCCGCGACTGCAGCACTCCGTTGTCTCTTTCTTGTCACCGTGTCGTCGACATGCCGCGGAAGCTCAAGTCCAAAAGCAAGTCGAGCTTCAAGGGGGTGCGTACGTGGGGCTCCGACCACTTTGGTGTAGATTTCAAGTGCGACAACCATCTCTACTGTCTCGGCACTTTCAAGACGGGCAAGCTCGCCGGGCGAGCCTACAACGTCACCGCTTGGCGGTTCGGCCAGTCGCAGGAGGAAATGAACTTCCGGAAGATCGCAACCCAGGAGGATGCGGAGTTCATCGATCCGCCGATGACCATTGTATCCTGCAATGAGGAGGAGGAGATGACATACGCGTTTTTCCCAACAAGAGCAATGCGGAGGCTATGGCGAGGTTCGGGCAGGAGAATCCACGGTGCGTCCAATACAAGGAGGAATTCTTCTAGAAGTGAGACCATGAGAAGAAGAATGAGGAGCGAGAGGAGGCTAGCCCCTCGATGGTGATCAACCTCGAGTGGGAGGAGGAGAGTTAAACTCAGCTTTGGAACTCCATCGACACTGACTATGTGGGGGATGAGTAGTGATATTTATGCTTTAGGGTGATCAAGTATTAGGACGATCTTTATGTTTAGAGTTTAAAACGTTGCAATGTTTGGATGTTTTAAATTGTTTGACATGACTATGCAATGTGCTTTCAAAAAAATTGTTTGCATGTTTGGAGGTGCTCTATTTTAGGGCATCTGTTGGAGATGGATGTTTTGGTGTTGCAAATTTTGCTCCAAGCCAACTTTGGTGCCCTAAAATAGGGCACATATTGGAGATGCAATAACATTTTCTTCCTTCTTTATGTTACTTTCCCCCCTTTCTGATTCTATTTTCTTTCTCTGCAACACTAAATTTTGAGCTTCTTTGTTTTTTTCGATGTCGCAAGAGTGATCAGAGAGCCCTAATCATTTGAGTTGTGTACTGCATAAAATGGTGCATGTATCATACATCACCTAAAACTGGAAGAAACTAGTATGATTGTGGATGTGGGTAACTCTATGTCATCAAAGGGGGACTAGAAGAATTTCAGAAATGTACGAAGCTATTAGGGTGAGGACCCATGTGGAATGGTGTCGTGGTGTACAAGTGTCAAGAAAATATAAAACTTGCTATAAAGTGATTAACACTAGCAAGAAAATCTAAAACTTGGTGAATGATTAATCAATGCTACATCACCACAGATTGCCCCCAAAAATTCTCTGACCATTCAAAATAGTGAAGGAAATATGCCCTAAAGGCAATAATAAAGTTATTATTTATTTCCTTACATCATGATAAATGTTTATTATTCATGCTAGAATTGTATTAAGCGGAAACATAATACATGTGTGAATACATAGACAAACAGAGTGTCACTAGTATGCCTCTACTTGACTAGCTCGTTAATCAAAGATGGTTATGTTTCCTGACCATAAACAAAGAGTTGTTAGTTGATTAACGAGATCACATCATTAGATGAATGATCTGATTGACATGACCCATTCCATTAGCTTAGCACCCGATCGTTTAGTATGTTGCTATTGCTTTCTTCATGACTTATACATGTTCCTATGACTATGAGATTATGTAACTCCCGTTTGCCGGAGGAACACTTTGTGTGCTACCAAACGTCACAACGTAAATGGGTGATTATAAAGGTGCTCTACAGGTGTCTCCAAAGGTACATGTTGGGTTGGCGTATTTCGAGATTAGGATTTGTCACTCCGATTGTCGGAGAGGTATCTCTGGGCCCTCTCGGTAATGCACATCACATAAGCCTTGCAAGCATTACAACTAATGAGTTAGTTGCGAGATGATGCATTACAGAACGAGTAAAGAGACTTGCCGGTAACGAGGTTGAACTAGGTATTGGATACCGACGATCGAATCTCGGGCAAGTAACATACCGATGACAAAGGGAACAACGTATGTTGTTATGCGGTCTGACCGATAAAGATCTTCGTAGAATATGTAGGAGCCAATATGGGCATCCAGGTCCCGCTGTTGGTTATTGACCGGAGATTTGTCTTAGTCATGTCTACATTGTTCTCGAACCGTAGGGTCCGCACGCTTAACGTTACGATGACAGTTATTATGAGTTTATGCATTTTGATGTACCGAAGTTAGTTCGGAGTCCCGGATGTGATCATGGACATGACGAGGAGTCTCGAAATGGTCGAGACATAAAGATTGATATATTGGACGACTATATTCGGACACCGGAAGTGTTCCGGAGAAGTTTCGGATAAAACCGGAGCACCGGGGGGTTACCGGAACCCCCCAGGGGGTTAATGGACCTCATGGGCCTAAAGTGGAGAAGAGGAAGGGGCTGCCAGGGCAGGCCGCGCGCCCCCTCTCCCCCTAGTCCAAATTGGACAAGGAGGGAGGGGCGGCGCCCCCCTTTTTCCTTTTCTTCTCCCACCTCTCCTACTTGGACAAGGAAAGGGGGGGGGATCCTACTCCCGGTAGGAGTAGGACTCCTCCTGCGCGCCTCCTCTAGGCCGGCCGCACCCCCCCCCCCCCTGGATCCTTTATATACGGAGGCAGGGGGCACCTTAGAACACACAAGTTGATCCTCGTGATCGTTCCTTAGCCGTGTGTGGTGCCCCCTTCCACCATATTCCACCTCGGTCATATCGTTGTAGTGCTTAGGCGAAGCCCTGCGTCAGTAGAACATCATCAACGTCACCACGCCGTTATGCTGACGGAACTCGTCCCCGAAGCTTTGCTGGATTGGAGCCCGGGGAGCGTCATCGAGCTGTACGTGTGCTAAGAACTCGGAGGTGCCGGAGTAACGGTGCTTGGATCGGTCGGATCGGGAAGACGTACGACTACTTCCTCTACGTTGCATCAACACTTCCGCGTCGGTCTACGAGGGTACATAGACAACACTCTCCCCTCTCGTTGCTATGCATCACCATGATCTTGCGTGTGCGTAGGAAAATTTTGAAATTACTACGTTCCCCAACAGTGGCATCCGAGCCTAGGTTTTATGGTTTGATGTTATATGCACGAGTAGAACACAAGTGAGTTGTGGGCGATATAAGTCATACTGCCTACCAGCATGTCATACTTTGGTTCGGCGGTATTGTTGGATGAAGCGGCCCGGACCGACATTACGCGTATGCTTACGCGAGACCGGTTCTCCCGACGTGCTTTGCACAAAGGTGGCTTGCGGGTGACTGTTTCTCCAACTTTAGTTGAACCAAGTGTGGCTACGCCCGGTCCTTGCGAAGGTTAAAACGGCATCAACTTGACAAACTATCATTGTGGTTTTGATGCGTAGGTAAGATTGGTTCTTGCTTAAGCCCGTAGCAGCCACGTAAAACTTGCAACAACAAAGTAGAGGACATCTAACTTGTTTTTGCAGGGCATGTTGTGATGTCATATGGTCAAGACATGATGCTGATTTTATTGTATGAGATGATCATGTTTTGTAACCGGGTTATCGGCAACTGGCAGGAGCCATATGGTTGTCGCTTTATTGTATGCAATGCAATCGCGCTGTAATGCTTTACTTTATCACTAAACGGTAGCGGTAGTCGTGGAAGCATAAGATTGGCGAGACGACAACGATGCTACCATGGAGATCAAGGTGTCGCGCCGGTGATGATGGTGATCATGACAGTGCTTCGGAGATGGAGATCACAGGCACAAGATGATGATGGCCATATCATATCACTTATATTGATTGCATGTGATGTTTATCTTTTATGCATCTTATCTTGCTTTGATTGACGGTAGCATTATAAGATGATCTCTCACTAAATTATCAAGATAAAAGTGTTCTCCCTGAGTATGCACCGTTGCCAAAGTTCGTCGTGCCCAGACACCACGTGATGATCGGGTGTGATAAGCTCTACGTCCATCTACAACGGGTGCAAGCCAGTTTTGCACACGCAGAATACTCAGGTTAAACTTGACGAGCCTAGCATATGCAGATATGGCCTCGGAACACTGAGATCGAAAGATCGAGCGTGAATCATATAGTAGATATGATCAACATAGCGATGTTCACCATTGAAAACTACTCCATTTCACGTGATGATCGGTTATGGTTTAGTTGATTTGGATCACGTGATCACTTAGAGGATTAGAGGGATGTCTATCTAAGTGGGAGTTCTTAAGTAATTTGATTAATTGAACTTAAATTTATCATGAACTTAGTACCTGATAGTATCTTGCTTATGTATGTTTGATTGTAGATAGATGGCCCGTGCTGTTGTTCCGTTGAATTTTAATGTGTTCCTTGAGAAAGCAAAGTTGAAAGATGATGGTAGCAATTAGACGGACTGGGTCCGTAACTTGAGGATTATCCTCATTGCTGCACAGAAGAATTACGTCCTGGAAGCACCGCTGGGTGCCAGGCCTGCTGCTGGAGCAACACCAGATGTTATGAATGTCTGGCAGAGCAAAGCTGATGAGTACTCGATAGTTCAGTGTGCCATGCTTTACGGCTTAGAATCGGGACTTCAACAATGTTTTGAACGTCATGGAGCATATGAGATGTTCCAGGAGTTGAAGTTAATATTTCAAGCAAATGCCCGGATTGAGAGATATGAAGCCTCCAATAAGTTCTATAGCTGCAAGATGGAGGAGAACAGTTCTGTCAGTGAGCATATACTCAAAATGTCTGGGTATAATAATCACTTGATTCAGATGGGAGTTAATCTTCCAGATGATTGCGTCATTGACAGAATTCTCCAATCACTGCCACCAAGCTACAAGAGCTTCGTGATGAACTATAATATGCAAGGGATGAATAAGACAATTCCCGAGCTCTTCGCAATGCTGAAAGCTGCGGAGGTAGAAATCAAGAAGGAGCATCAAGTGTTGATGGTCAACAAGACCACTAGTTTCAAGAAAAAGGGCAAAGGGAAGAAGAAGGGGAACTTCAAGAAGAATGGCAAGCAAGTTGCTGCTCAAGAGAAGAAACCCAAGTCTGGACCTAAACCTGAAACTGAGTGCTTCTACTGCAAGCAGACTGGTCACTGGAAGCGGAGCTGCCCCAAGTATTTGGCGGATAAGAAGGATGGCAAGGTGAACAAAGGTATATGTGATATACATGTTATTGATGTGTACCTTACTAGAGCTCGCAATAGCACCTGGGTATTTGATACTGGTTCTGTTGCTAATATTTGCAACTCGAAACAGGGACTACGGATTAAGCGAACACTGGCAAAGGACGAGGTGACGATGCGCGTGGGAAATGGTTCCAAAGTCGATGTGATCGCGGTCGGCACGCTACCTCTATATCTACCTTCGGGATTAGTATTAGACCTAAATAATTGTTATTTGGTGCCAGCGTTGAGCATGAACATTATATCTGGATCTTGTTTGATGCGAGACGGTTATTCATTTAAATCAGAGAATAATGGTTGTTCTATTTATATGAGTAATATCTTTTATGGTCATGCACCTTTGAAGAGTGGTCTATTTTTGATGAATCTCGATAGTAGTAACACACATATTCATAATGTTGAAGCCAAAAGATGCAGAGTTGATAATGATAGTGCAACTTATTTGTGGCACTGCCGTTTAGGTCATATCGGTGTAAAGCGCATGAAGAAACTCCATACTGATGGAATTTTGGAACCACTTGATTATGAATCACTTGGTACTTGCGAATCGTGCCTCATGGGCAAGATGACTAAAACACCGTTCTCCGGTACTATGGAGAGAGCAACAGATTTGTTGGAAATCATACATACCGATGTATGTGGTCCGATGAATATTGAGGCTCGTGGCGGATATCGTTATTTTCTCACCTTCACAGATGACTTAAGCAGATATGCGTATATCTACTTAATGAAACACAAGTCTGAAACATTTGAAAAGTTCAAAGAATTTCAGAGTGAAGTTGAAAATCATCGTAACAAGAAAATAAAGTTTCTACGATCTGATCATGGAGGAGAATATTTGAGTTACGAGTTTGGTGTACATTTGAAACAATGCGGAATAGTTTCGCAACTCACGCCACCCAGAACACCACAGCGTAATGGTGTGTCCGAACGTCGTAATCGTACTTTACTAGATATGGTGCGATCTATGATGTCTCTTACTGATTTACCGCTATCGTTTTGGGGTTATGCTTTAGAGACGACCGCATTCACGTTAAATAGGGCACCATCAAAATCCGTTGAGACGACGCCTTATGAACTATGGTTTGGCAAGAAACCAAAGTTGTCGTTTCTTAAAGTTTGGGGCTGCGATGCTTATGTGAAAAAGCTTCAACCTGATAAGCTCGAACCCAAATCGGAGAAATGTGTCTTCATAGGATACCCAAAGGAGACTGTTGGGTACACCTTCTATCACAGATCCGAAGGCAAGACATTCGTTGCTAAGAATGGATCCTTTCTAGAGAAGGAGTTTCTCTCGAAAGAAGTGAGTGGGAGGAAAGTAGAACTTGACGAGGTAACTGTACCTGCTCCCTTATTGGAAAGTAGTACATCACAGAAATCTGTTTCTGCGACACCTACACCAATTAGTGAGGAAGCTAATGATAATGATCATGAAACTTTAGAACAAGATACTACTGAACCTCGTAGATCAACCAGAGTAAGATCCGCAACAGAGTGGTACGGTAATCCTGTTCTGGAAGTCATGCTACTAGATCATGATGAACCTACGAACTATGAAGAAGAGATGGTGAGCCTTGAAGCCATGAAATCTGAGATGGGATCCATGTATGAGAACAAAGTCTGGACTTTGGTTGACTTGCCAGATGGTCGGCAAGCAATTGAGAATAAATGGATCTTCAAGAAGAAGACTGACGCTGACGGTAATGTTACTGTCTACAAAGCTCGACTTGTCGCAAAAGGTTTTCGACAAGTTCAAGGGATTGACTACGATGAGACCTTCTCACCCGTAGCGATGCTTAAGTCTGTCTGAATCATGTTAGCAATTGCCGCATTTTATGATTATGAAATTTGGCAGATGGATGTCAAAACTGCATTCCTGAATGGATTTCTGGAAGAAGAGTTGTATATGATGCAACCGGAAGGTTTTGTCGATCCAAAGGGAGCTAACAAAGTGTGCAAGCTCCAGCGATCCATTTATGGACTGGTGCAAGCCTCTCGGAGTTGGAATAAACGCTTTGATAGTGTGATCAAAGCATTTGGTTTTATACAGACTTTCGGAGAAGCCTGTATTTACAAGAAAATGAGTGGGAGCTCTGTAGCATTTCTGATATTATATGTGGACGACATATTACTGATTGGAAATGATATAGAATTTCTGGATAGCATAAAGGGATACTTGAATAAGAGTTTTTCAATGAAAGACCTCGGTGAAGCTGCTTACATATTAGGCATAAAGATCTATAGAAATAGATCAAGATGCTTAATTGGACTTTCACAGAGCACATAGCTTGACAAGATTTTGAAGAAGTTCAAAATGGATCAAGCAAAGAAAGGGTTCTTGCCTGTGTTACAAGGTGTGAAGTTGAGTCAGACTCAATGCCCGACCACTGCAGAAGATAGAGAGAAAATGAAAGATGTTCCCTATGCTTCAGCCATAGGATCTATCATGTATGAAATGATGTGTACCAGACCTGATGTGTACCTTGCTATAAGTCTAGCAGGGAGGTACCAAAGTAATCCAGGAGTGGATCACTGGACAGCGGTCAAGAACATCCTGAAATACCTAAAAAGGACTAAGGATATGTTTCTCGTATATGGAGGTGACAAAGAGCTCATCGTAAACGGTTACGTTGATGCAAGCTTTGACACTGATCCGGACGATTCTAAATCGCAAACCGGATACATGTTTACATTAAACGGTGGAGCTGTCAGTTGGTGCAGTTCTAAACAAAGCGTTGTGGCGGGATCTACATGTGAAGCGGAATACATAGCTGCTTCGGAAGCAGCAAACGAAGGAGTCTGGATGAAGGAGTTCATATCCGATCTAGGTGTCATACCTAGTGCATCGGGTCCAATGAAAATCTTTTGTGACAATACTGGTGCAATTGCCTTGGCAAAGGAATCCAGATTTCACAAGAGAACCAAGCACATCAAGAGACGCTTCAATTCCATCCGGGATCTAGTCCAGGTGGGAGACATAGAGATTTGAAAGATACATACGGATCTGAATGTTGCAGACCCATTGACTAAGCCTCTTCCACAAGCAAAACATGATCAGCACCAAGGCTCCATGGGTGTTAGAATCATTACAGTGTAATCTAGATTATTGACTCTAGTGCAAGTGGGAGACTGAAGGAAATATGCCCTAGAGGCAATAATAACATTATTATTTATTTCCTTACATCATGATAAATGTTTATTATTCATGCTAGAATTGTATTAACCGGAAACATAATACATGTGTGAATACATAGACAAACAGAGTGTCACTAGTATGCCTCTACTTGACTAGCTCGTTAATCAAAGATGGTTACATTTCCTAACCATAAACAGAGAGTTGTTATTTGATTAACGAGATCACGTCATTAGGTGAATGATCTGATTGACATGACCCATTCCATTAGCTTAGCACCCGATCGTTTAGTATGTTGCTATTGCTTTCTTCATGACTTATACATGTTCCTATGACTATGAGATTATGCAACTCCCGTTTGCCGGAGGAACACTTTGTGTGCTACCAAACGTCACAACGTAAATGGGTGATTATAAAGGTGCTCTACAGGTGTCTCCAAAGGTACATGTTGGGTTGGCGTATTTCGAGATTAGGATTTGTCACTCCGATTGTCGGAGAGGTATCTCTGGGCCCTCTCGGTAATGCACATCACATAAACCTTGCAAGCATTACAACTAATGAGTTAGTTGCGAGATGATGCATTACAGAACGAGTAAAGAGACTTGCTGGTAACGAGATTGAACTAGGTATTGGATACCGACGATCGAATCTCGGGCAAGTAACATACCGATGACAAAGGGAACAACGTATGTTGTTATGCGGTATGACCGGTAAAGATCTTCGTAGAATATGTAGGAGCCAATATGGGCATCCAGGTCCCGCTGTTGGTTATTGACCGGAGTTTTGTCTCAGTCATGTCTACATTGTTCTCGAACCGTAGGGTCCGCACGCTTAACGTTACGATGACAGTTATTATGAGTTTATGCATTTTGATGTATCGAAGTTAGTTTGGAGTCCCGGATGTGATCACGGACATGACGAGGAGTCTCGAAATGGTCGAGACATAAAGATTGATATATTGGACGACTATATTCGGACACCGGAAGTGTTCTGGAGAAGTTTCGGATAAAACCGGAGCACCGGGGGGTTACCGGAACCCCCCGGGGGGTTAATGGGCCTCATGGGCCTAAAGTGGAGAAGAGGAAGGGACTGCCAGGGCAGGCCGCGCGCCCCCTCTTCCTCTAGTCCGAATTGGACAAGGAGGGAGGGGCGGCGCCCCCCTTCTTCCTTTTCTTCTCCCACCTCTCCTACTTGGACAAGGAAAGGGGGGAGTCCTACTCCCGGTAGGAGTAGGACTCCTCCTGCGCGCCTCCTCTAGGCCGGCCGCACCCCCCCTTGGATCCTTTATATACGGAGGCAGGGGGCACCCTAGAACACACAAGTTGATCCTCGTGATCGTTCCTTAGCCGTGTGCGGTGCCCCCTTCCACCATATTCCACCTCGGTCATATCGTTGTAGTGCTTAGGCGAAGCCCTGCGTCGGTAGAACATCATCATCGTCACCACGCCATTGTGCTGACGGAACTCATCCCCGAAGCTTTGCTGGATCGGAGCCCGGGGAGCGTCATCGAGCTGTACGTGTGCTAAGAACTCGGAGGTGCCGGAGTAACGGTGCTTGGATCGGTCGGATCGGGAAGACGTACGACTACTTCCTCTACGTTGCATCAACGCTTCCGCGTCGGTCTACGAGGGTACGTAGACAACACTCTCCCTTCTCATTTCTATGCATCACCATGATCTTGCGTGTGCGTAGGAAAATTTTGAAATTACTACGTTCCCCAACAAATAGTTAGCGGAGAATAGATGATGAAAGATCTGCATATTACTATTAGATTCATCAAGGGCGTGGGTTGCCCAAAGCCCCAAAGGGAGAACACTTGTTCCTTGATATCAGAGCATTTATTCATTGATAACTTTGCATAATAAAATTAGAAATGGAGTATCAAGGCGTCTTTACTTGCTTATCTAAAACATAAGCTTAGCAATACCAAGGCTTGCCAACTATTGGCACCTTTATGTGAGATAGACAAAACAACTCATAGCCAACCTAGTAGTTACTAATATTTGGCACAATGCCAAACATTAGCATGCCAATTTATGCCAATTTTTGGCAGCAAACCAATTATGCTCTTAGCACCAACATGGTAGTGCACATGTTCTCTCTCATGGTGTATAGAATTCAATAGTGCATAAAACCAAAAGCAAAAAAACATGGGACGTGTAAAAAAGGAGAGAGAGAGAGAGAGAGAGAGAGAGAGAGAGAGAGAGAGAGAATGAACAATTATAGGAGTTGTGAAGATGAACACATACTTGTCTGACGCTTGCTTCATCATATTGTTGTAACTAAGCTCTAAGCACCACAAATTCTCCTTCATGCAAAGCTAGAAATGTGAATTAGATGGTGGTGATGGTTATTTCAACATGGTCCTTACCCATCTATTAATAAGTATGGTGATGAAAGGAATGGGGCTGGATAACCATTGAGTGGAACTTGGGAAAATCTAGTACCTCCATGTTCTTTTAGTTTTACGGTTGCTTGTACTTCCACATTTTGAGCCGCCCACACACATTGCTTATTTATCCGAGTTAGCGGGGTAAATTAATGCTACCAATCGGTGAAAGACAGAAGTGCAAACTACCAGCTGGCTACCTACTCGAAATCTCCACATGCACATTCTCCAAATGCACAAACATTCAGTATTAGTACTAGATCTTCATTATTAGTATTAAATAATGACATCCAGTGATTGATTTTTACTTGGCTAGGCTGCTGGTATTCCCTCATATTTTTCTTAAGTTTGCTATGAAAGGACCTCATTAGTTCTAACTAACACGAGTATTACATCCTCCCCTATTTATAGAATTTTGACCTCAGTATATTATGGGAGTTTTTAAGGTGCCTTTTTCAGTTTGCGATGAACTTACTAGGATGGTAAGAGGCTTTTATTGGGGAGCTGAAAAGGGTAAAAGGAAGGTGCATTGGCGTGCATGGAATGATCTAATGCAACCCAAAAGTAAGGGTGGTGCAGGTTTCCGTGACTTTCGTATTTTCAATCAAGCATTACTAGCTCGGTAAGCATGAAGATTGATTTCGAAGCCAGACAGTCTGTGTGCACAAGTGTTGAAAGCTAGATATTATCCAGATGGTAAGCTTGAGGATACTGTTTTATCTGGAAATGCATCTTCGTCTTGGCAGGCTATTGGTTATGGTCTTGATTTTCTGAAAAAAGGGATTATTTAGAGGGTGGGCAATGGAAGAAGCATACAGGTTTGGCGTGATAACTGGATTCCAAGGCCCTTTTCCTATAAACCCATAACGCTCCAAGGAAGATGTAGAATCCGTTTTGTTTCAGACTTGCACAATGAGAATGGTTCGTGGAATATTGTCTTATTGCAAGAATTTTTTCTGCTGGCGGACATCACTGAGATAATGAAAATTCGGGCATCACGCGGTTGGAGGAAGACACGTTGGCTTGGGGTCCTGGAAAATACGGAACTTTCTCAGTTAGGAGCGCTTACCAATTTGGTTTTGACGAAGCACACAGAAGCACACCAACTGGTTCGAGTTCTCATCCGGATGGTCGAAGGTTTTGCTGGAGACTTATCTGGTCAGCTGATGTGCCCCCAACAATTCAGAATTTTGCTTGGCGGGTGGCTACAGATTCTCTGCTCACATGGAGGAACAAACACAACCGGGGCCTTGAATCAAATGATCTATGCCCGGTGTGCTCTATGGAACCTGAAGACAGTTTTCATGCACTTTGCCGCTGCACACTGTCAAGGATGCTTTGGAATACAATGACAGATGTTTTGTCCTTGCCTAGTATTAATTCCATGCAAAACATTGGTAAAGAATGGCTGCTACATGCGTTACAGCCTCTTTCAGATATTGAAAGGTCCATGCTACTAATGTTGTTGTGGCGGGCGTGGCATATTAGGAACGAGGTGGTCCATTACAAACCGCCACCGCCTATGGAAGCCTCGAGGCGTTTTTTGGTGAGCTACCTTGATTCTCTTGTCGGTATTAAGATTGACCTGCCCTTGGATGTAAGCAAAGGGAAATCTTTTGTCACTTATGATAACCCTTCTAACTGGTCAACTGCATTTACAAGAGAGACGGGGCCTAAATGGAGTGCTCCCAAGGCTGGCTGGGTTAAACTTAGTTCTGATGGTTCTTATGCAGAAGATGGCTCAGCGGGCGCTGGCATGGTGTTGAGAGATGACAAGGGTGAGATTATTTTTTCCTCTTGTAGGCAACTTTTTTCATGTCGAGACGCTCTTGAAGCGGAATTATGTGCATGCATGGAAGGGCTGTCGTTTTCGATCCAGAAAAGTGAGCTTCCTATCGAGATTGAGATGGACTCTATTGTTGCAGTAAAGTTGATCCAGGCAAAGGAGGTGGATAGATCAGTTTATTCATCGCTCATTAAGGAGATTAGATATCTCATGTCTATTCGTGATTCGTGTATTACTCATGTTAATCGTAGCCAAAATAAAGTTAGTGATATCATAGCTAGATTTGCTCGTTTAGAAGGCAGAACCATGACTTGGATCGGTTCGGGTCCTACGGCTGCTATGGAGCTTGCTACGACTGATTGTATGAACTTCTTGAGTTGAGTAATACATTATTCACCCGCAAAAAAAGCATGCACACAATTCATCTTCTTTTTGCCCCTGGCTGCCTCCTCTTTTATGTGGTTGCTCCATTGGACTTTTATAAAGCAGATGATCCTTTTTCTCTAAACTTGTTTTTTACATCTAAAATTTCTATTGTATGGGTGTGATGATTTTAGTGGTATCAGAACATTTGTTCACATGATAATGTACTAAGCATAAGAAAATTTGGAACTAGAGCTTCATGGAGTGTTTACTAACTTTTTTAAAATATAAGTAGACTCATGCATGGACTAGCATCAACATGTGGTACACATGCTCCGCTCTTATGATTTACATAATTCAATAGTATGAATAGTGTACAAAGTCAAATAGTGCGTGAGACCAAAAAATAATCATGGACATGTACGAGAGAGAGAGAGAGAATAAACAACTAAAGGTGTTTCAAACATGAACAAATGTTGATTGACGCTGGCTTCCTCAGATTGTTGTAGCTAAGCAATGTGATGTCTTCTTGATGTAAAGCTAGCGATGTAAACTAGAGTCGGTGATGTTTAGTCAACATGGTTTCTACTCCTTTATTTATAGACACGGTGGTGAAAGGAATGAGGCTAGATAACCATCTAAATATTTCCCTTTACGTTATGTACAATGCTTATCTCTCTGAGTCAGCGAAGTAAGTTAATGTTGCCTGCCGATACAAGTCCGGAGCACAAAATATCTAGTCCTACTGCTACATTTAAGGAACTGAGAGTAATTTAAGAAACTGGGAGCATCTACAACTGGAACCTCCACTAATTTCCTGCTAAACATTCGGGCGGACAACCTAGCTAAACACTATCCAAACATAGAAACACCACCCAACCAGACCCCCCAAAGCCAGCCCAAATGGTTGGGCTATCCAACACCCGTCAAACCCAACCCATAAGTGGGGTGTATTTGGGGCTGCCTGGACATGGCCAGACGCAGCCGCCACGTCGGACCCGATAGGTCGGTCCTACCCCAAACCCCTTCAAATTGACCAAGTTCGCCAAATTGATCGCACTACTCTTCCTATCTTTCACGTCTTCGAGACATTTCCCTCCTCCACCCTTGCTCCGCTTTTGCGTCGCTGCCCTCGTCCGCCGTCCTAGATGTCGACGGCCACTACCCCGTCCTACACTCCCATGGACTATTGCTTGACAGAGTTCGTGAGGGTCCCAATCACTGCAAGCAAATCGGAGTGGAGGGGTAGACTGACAAGCGACCATGCTAAAGAGGAACCAGCTTGTGATGAAAAACAATTGGGAGACGGAGAGGGCCAAGTGTGACGGATATTTTTTCACAAAGGATGAGGAGAGGTACAGCTCTTCTTGGATGTGTAAAGAGAGAGGATAAAGTTTGATCAGGAAAAGATGAGAGAGAGAGAGAGAAATAGAAAACAATGCAATCAATTGAACTCAAGAGAAGTTGAGGCTTGCGAAGAACACGAGGCTAGCCTTTCTCTTGAGTAAGAAGTGACTCAACCGTATGGTCCTCTTAATTCTCCCTCAGTTTTTTATATACTCCCTCAGTTTCTAAGTATAATTTTTTTAGAGATTTCAATAAAAACTACATACGAATGTATATAGACATATTTTATAATTAGATTCACTAATTTTGTTTCTTATGTAGTTCGCATTGAAATGTCTAAAAAGACTTATATTTAGAAACGGAAAAAGTGCTAATTAAAGTGTAAATGACACGAGCCTTAAACACACGGCATACGATCGTCCCGTGGCGGAATCTGGCGATTAGCTAGTAAGGGCATGTACAATGGTGGCATCACTATACTGGTGCCCCATGCTCCACCTAGATAAAAGGTAACTGAAGCTACTGTTTAGTTCTACCTTCATCCAACGGAAGCAGTAGTAGTGTTCTCAGGTTTGGTAGCTTTTTCTCTGTACAAAAAGGTAGCAAGGTACTGTTGAGCTCAACAATGGTGTTTTCCAACACTTTCCCATTGGCTGCCTTGCACTTTTTTCACGGGAGAACCAGCCTCCTCTGCAGGATCCCGTCTAGCGCTGCAAGCAGCATCTTTTTCTCAGGTTCAACTATCCAAGCCGACTTGGCAGCTAGGGCACCGGTCCATCCTGGAGCGTTGGCCTTTTTATTTAGAACGAAGGCTCGCGAGGAGCCCGGCTTTGAATTAACAAAGCCATCAACCGGCCAGGAGTTACAGCAAACAATCAAATTATAGCGGTCAGAAGGATACAATGGGAACACTGGACTGAAACGCTAACTACAACCTCCACAAGCAGCTAATGCAAAGGAAATTAAGATTACAGCTTGCAAAGGCCGAGCACTCCACACTAGGATCATATGAGGAAAAGCAGAGCAGCAAAGCAGGGCATATCCGACCTTCAAAGATGGCCATGCTCCAGGAACACCTAGAGAAGAAGGGGAACAACATCTTCCATCTCAATCACCGAAGAGGGACCCTACCCCCTCGCCATGGCTCGTAGGCACCGCACCGTCGGGGTTTCGAGGAGCTCACCCTAGAGCTCGAAGAATGCCGCCCTCACATCGGAAGGTGGACATAGTGCGGCCACTTCAATTTGGGATATCCCTAGCCGGCCGCTCCGCCACGGTCCATGCCCAGCTAGGTGGAAATACGCTTTGTGGAATCGGACGATGAAGAGGAGGCAGCTCCGTCCCTCACCTGCAGCGCCTCCCGGCCTCATCCCGCCTCCCTAACGGCGCCTCCAGCAAGGTCACGGCGCGCAAGGCGCCGCCGCCGCCAAATCCGAGAGGATATAAGGTTTTCACCCGGGCAGGGTGGGTCGGGGTGGAAGCAGGGGACCTCGGCTGCGCCCCCATAGAGGAAAGCAGCGCCCTTGGGCGTTGCCGCCGCCGGACCGGCCGGACCGGCCAAGGTTTCCCCCGGTCCTCTAGCTGGCCACCAACTCGCACCAACGCCAGGGCCAGAGAGCAAATCACAAGCCACCGCCGACGGCGAGAGAGAGGTAGCCGGGAAGGGATTTCGAACCTCCAGATCTGACGAAGAAATCTTCGCGCCGCGGCCGGATTCCACCAACCACCCGCCGCCCGCGCGGCCAGGCACACTGGCCAGCACCCCTGCGAACGCCGCCCACCGCCCGACGACGCCGCCTCTCCGGTTGGGGCCGCCGCCCCAGGAACCGCAGGCCTCCGAGAGGGGATGGAGCGCCGAGATCCTCGCCGCCACCTTCACCGGCGCCCGCGCAGGCTTCCCGGCGGCCGTCTCCGGTAGCGGCGAGGGGAAGAAGGGAGTGGAGCGTTGGCCTTGCCCTAATGCGGAATCACCGGTGGAGCAGAAGCTGTGACCGTGACAATGAGTGGCCCGCCCGCTGTCCACCGCCAAACACCGACAACGTGAAACGAGAGCTCGAGGAATCCACTCTCCACGACAGTCTCTTCCTCCCCGAGCAAGGCGCGCGCCCACCATGACCCGTCGCCGTCAACGAGGATTGAGAACAGAGGATGATCCCGTCGCGGAAGGCGAGCACACGCCGACGGAGAGGCTGGCCGCGACCGCCCAGCATAGTAGTCGTAAGTCGCAAGCCGTCGCTCGACTCGGACCTACAGCATCTACCCAAGACGCCCGGCATGTGCCACACGTGCTGCACTGCACACCATGAATCTCAACAAGTGGTTTTCTGTGCTGCGCCGGGAGGACTACATCATCAGTGACATCGACAAGAGGTTGTGGCCCGCTGGCCTTCTCTCAGTGATCTCGAGAGTCATACTGACGGCTAGCATAGCATGCTAGCCGTCATGCTAGCCGTCAGGAGTACAAGTCTCAAGGAGGGCAGATTCGTTGAACCTGCGCCTGACGGCTACTAGCATGCAAGTTTGGACTTCGGTTCCTCTGCCGAGTTCTTACAAGGAGGGCAGCTTTGGCGGTATATAAATGAGGAGCGCCCAGCGGAGGAGGAAGAGATCGAGAGAAAGAAGAAAGGAACCAAAGAAGAGAGGAAGGCAAGATGAGCAACGCAGCTAGCGCAACCCCCCTCCTCGCCCCCTACAAGATGGGGAAATTTGATCTCTCCCACAGGTGCCATTCTCCTTCTCTCTCGTTTCCCTTTTAAGTAGATGATTATTACTGAACATCTAAAATTCAACTGGGTTGCGTTGGGCCGTCGCAAAGAGTGAAAATTTACCCGCATTACGTTTGTGCAAGAGATGTTTCAACCCAAAGTTTTGGTGTTTTCCTCGTCAACTCAAATCGTCTGTCATTGCCGTTGCCGAACAGTTTCTCTAGTACTCCCTCCGTCCGGAAATACTTTCTTCAAAATAGTTGTAAATGGATGTATCTATAACTAAAATAAGTCTAGATACAACCATTTCAAGGACAAGTATTTCCGGACGGAGGGAGTAGATGATTAATGAACAATTATAAACCTAAAAGAGTCAATCTGATGAATTTTCTGTGGAAATATGGTAGCCACGAGACCCTAAATTTTGTTCGCGTGTGCGGAAGAACGTGTCCAATGAATTCTGCCATTCTTCTTTTTTTTTTTTTTTTGCCTGATGAGTGATGACCCACTTGTTCCTGAGAGCTTTCCTTTTTTTTCTGTTCAGGGTGGTTCTTGCGCCGCTCACGAGGCAGCGGTCGTTCGGAAACGTTCCTCAGCCCCATGCCATACTGTATTACCAGCAGAGAGCAACCAAAGGAGGCCTCCTGATTGCTGAGGCCACTGGAGTTTCAGACACTGCTCAAGGGTACAAGGACACTCCTGGCATCTGGACCAAGAAGCAGGTAGAGGCATGGAAGCCGATCGTCGATGGGGTTCATGTCAAAGGAGGGATATTTTTCTGTCAGATTTGGCATGTAGGAAGAGTCCAATCATAGTAAGTTTACCAACTCTGACATAAGCTTGTCCTCAAACTAAACTTGATACTATAGTAGTAATTACTACCTCTGTACCAAAATATAAGACTTTTTTGGTTTTGCATAAGGCATAAAAAACGTCTTACATTTTGCTACGGAGGGAATATTTCACAAGCAAGAAGGCCTCAAATTTACTTTAGATTTTTTTGCTCGACAATTTACTTTTTTACATTCTGTACAATTATTCACCATTTTATGGCAGCATGAGTCACCTCATGTTTTGCGTAAATGAAAATGCATTAGTAGCCTCATTCTTACTCCAATAATCCTGTTTTTCTACTTCACTGACACATGTTCGTTATCCCTGTGCAGATTTTCAGCCTAATGGGCAGGCTCCAATTTCAAGCACCGATAAGCCAATCAAACCTGCAACGAGAGCCGATGGCATAGGATTGGCTAAAATCTCAACCCCTAGGCGACTACAGACTGATGAAATCCAATTGGTCATCGAAGATTTCAGGGTCGCTGCTAGAAATGCAATTGAAGCCGGTAAGTTCCAATATTCTGACATTCTGCGCTCCAAATGTTAAAGAACAGGCTAAGATTATCATTCATGTTACAGACTTGTCATTCACCCAAATTAGTGCTCCCTCCATTTCAATTTAATACGCATATTAGTTTTGTCTTGGGTCAACCTTTGTAATTTTTGACCAAAAATGTTAACATCTACAATACCTATTAAATAAAATATCAAAATATATTTCATGATGGGTCTAATGATATTGATCTAGTATTGTGAATGTTGTTGTCTTTTTATATAAACTTAGTCAAACTCCACAAAGTTATACTTCAAATCAAACAAAACTAATATGCGAATTAGATTGAAAACGGAGGGAGTATCAGGAGAAAATCAACAATAAAAGGTTCTCATGAATGTTGTGTCAAGTGTCTAACAACCAACAAGTACCTACTGAGTTATGCAACATCGTCTTGACTACTCCTGAAGGAAAGGGATTTCTAACCTCAATGCCCTGCATGGTGTGTAGGATTTGATGGCGTTGAAATCCACGGAGCTCATGGTTATTTGATTGATCAGTTCCTGAAGGACCAAGTCAACGATCGCACCGATAAATACGGTGGGAGCTTAGAGAACCGTTGCCGCTTCGCGCTAGAAGTAGTCCAAGCCGTAGCTGATGAAATTGGAGCTGATAAGGTTGGCATAAGGCTTTCGCCCTTTGCAAGCTACTCGGATGCATCAGACTCAAACCCAGAAGCTCTGGGCCTATACATGGCACAGGCGCTGAACAAGCTTGGAATCCTCTACTGCCACATGGTGGAACCGCGGATGGTGAATATTGGAGAAAAACTCGAAACCCCGCACAGCCTTCACGCCATGAGGGATGCTTTCAAGGGAACATTCATCGTGGCTGGTGGATATGGTAGGGATGATGGAGATAAAGCGATCGCCGATGGCTATGCTGATTTGGTTGCATTTGGGCGCTTGTTTTTGTCCAATCCGGACTTGCCCCGGAGGTTTGAGATAGATGGTCCTCTCAACAAGTACAATAGAGATACTTTCTACCTCTCTGATCCAGTTATTGGATACACTGACTACCCATTTCTACCGTCCGATGTCTGAATGGACCTTTCAGGAGTGAATACCTCCTTCCTGTCATCAGATCATTTACCTTATGTATTGGCATTATATTAAAGAAATAAGGCCATTGTTTTCTTCTCGCTGCTGTGTGTGTGTGTGTATGCTGGATCACCACTTTGTATCCTCCCCCTATGGGGTGTTTAATTGAACGTCAGGCTTCAGCCTTTGGGTTAGAACGGATTGCATATGTGATGTACAAAAATAAAATGAAATTGAGAAGCCAATTAATAATAATTCCGATTTCTTGCCAATCCCACACACTCAATACTTAAATTGGTGCAGCAGTAAATTTTGAGTATGCAGGAAACGGGAAAAATGCTACTACTAGGTTGCCTTGTGAATCCAGCATAATCAGTACAAGTTTGATTTATTTATTTATTCTGCACCTAGCCCACTGCACCCAATGCCTAAATTGGTGCAACAGAAAACTTCAGTTGGAGTTGCTTAATTTGGAACCTGCAAGACCTTCAGGATTTAACCCTTTAACTGATTATTATATCTAAATTCCACTGGTCAGTTAAATGTAAATACCTTCAGTTTCTGTTTTAGTCTGATAAAGTTCAACTTTGCTGTCCTTCAAATTCTTGAAGTGAAAAAAAGGGAAGAGGATCTACTGGACTCTCAAGCTTATCGTAAAAGTAATTGTGCAATCACGCTTTGGAATGAAAATCCCTAATATTACCTGCCATTGTCTCAAGTAAATGTCAGGCTCACAGATTACAGAATCTTATTCTCAGCTTTAATTGTTTATATCACCACCTACAGAACAGTGAAAAGCAGAATTATAAGTACGCGCATAAAAATGAAAGCTGTGTTATGGTTCCTTCAGCATCAGACGTGTTGAAAAAATCCTACTTTGGAACTTTATTTCCAGTGCTGATTTTTTTTATGTGTAGTTTTAATAGAATTATCACCATCACATTCATTTTGTGGGCAATGTATCATGTTCAAAGAAGAGCATTTATTGTTTTACTTTGCAACCATACAGAACCTAAGAGCTGATCAAAATAATTGCTCATCTTGAATTTTGTTTCCACAACAATACTGCGCAACCTAATTAGTTGAGTTGCGAATGACTCCCTACCTCCGTCCCAAAAAGCTCGTCTTAGATTTGTCTGGATATAGATGTATCTAGATTTTGGGGACAGAGGGGGTAGCATGCACCATACGTCCATACATCACCTAAACCTGACAACAATCAGTTACAGTTCAGTTCTAAAACACCTTCCAAGATCCCAAGCAGCTAGCACGCCGAGCAGATGAGCGGATCTAACATGAGAATTTTCTGCTCAATGCACTTTGAAGTAACTACAAAGGAGATAAATAAGCTGCCACAACATTTCCAGATCCAAGTAGGCATCCATGGTGGGCCATGTTCAAATTAGTCTGCAGCAGCAACCATAGCCGTGCGTGCAGTCGTGAAAGTCGAGATCAGTGCCCCAAGCTGAAGTTTATCATTGCAGGCGAAGGTAAGCCGATACCTGCACAGTAAACAAGAGTATATGTGATGTCAATAACGTTGCTGGCTGTTTAAAGAGGCACTGCTAACAGAGTTGTCCTACTTTTGGTCCCCAGTACTTGGGGAATTTAACCTTCAAGAAGAAAGTCAAAAGATGAAAATGGCCATCATACCTTCCTAGCAGAAAATAACTCAAATGCCCAGAAATATTTCCAAGGATCGTTTTATGTCAGTGTCCAATATCTAATACGGTACCACCTAAAAATTTTCAGATATGCAGAGCTTTTCCACAAGTAATTACTTCAACGAAACATGTAGAGAATTCACTTTCTGAAAATCGACAAGTCAGAGACATGTAAAGAATTGACATGGGAAGTTGACCAAACAAAAATTGTGATTTGGAGTGTGGTGCTGTTTCGGCAACATGATTTGTGTGACTAATTGCCATTCTAAGTTGACTAAAGTCTAGAGGAAAGACCATACTCGTCAGGCCAGCCTGGTCATATAAATATATAATGCTAGCCTCAGACCCGTTACAGTTACTGAACTATGGTCACTTACTTGTGTGAGCTAAAACGACTACTGGAATGACATAATACACATAAATCATCAAAACAAATGAGAAGTGAGCATACAGTGCCACTGTTACAGTTAGATGTCAATTTGAGCATAATCAGCAGCAAAATATAATTAATCGAGGATAACTTTGATCAAAGTTCAACTTTAAAAGGATGAACAGGACATACTCGATATCTGCCAAATCATTGATCAACTTTACTCGTACATTGGATGGCATTTTTATTTTGAACACAAACCTGCAAGAAATTAATTGAAATAATTAAAAGAGGGCTTACTAGGATATTGAGAATAAGGAAGTTTAGAATGTACGAAAGGCAGGGGGAGCACTTACATAGTGACCTCCCGTATGATATCAATCAAGGCCAGACCTTTTCTCATCTTCATATCAGCTATATCTGAAAAGATAAGGACACAAATTGCATTAGGCACACATTTAGACCATGAATTATGAAAGATGGTGATGGCGATTAAGAGTACGTTTGAAGCTGGTTGAAAATGGTTCATTTAGTAACCAAAACGCTATCTGCTCAATATCTTTAGGCATGGGGTTTCCCGTGCAAAGGTAGACAGCTTCTTCTGTTATTTGCTGGGATGCCATGTGTGTTGACTGCACATAAAAAGGCAATGTATGTCAGTGTCAAACTAAAGGTACATCAGCTCATGAAAACAAAACAATGTAAGGTTACTCAGACGTAACCTGCAATATATTCAATGACTTCCTCATGTCACCGTTACTTAACCGCACAAGGGCAGTCAAGCCACCCTCATCTACATCAAGCCTGCAAGAACAAGCATAAACTTAGTGCCAGCATACTCGTAGATATACAAAAATTACTGACTTCGCAAGTCCCAACACGGTAATAAAGGAAGTTAAGCATGGAAAACTGAGGAGCCTGACAACAGGTCTATATTCCTAACATAATCTTACAACTAAAAAAAAAGTGTGCTCACCCCTCAGATTTTATTATATGTCGAAGACGCTCAGTAACATGAGAGCCATCAAGTGGAGCAAACCTAAACCTAGTGCACCTTGATTGCAGTGCCGGGATGATTTTGTTCACATGATTGCATATGAGTGCAAACCTTGTGCTCCTTGTATACTTCTCAATGACTGCAGGTAGGATCAGTGTAAATAGATTTAATGAAAATAATAATATCATATGGGCAAACAATGACTAAACAACAGAAAAACCTCTTCGCAATGCAAATTGTGCATCCTTGGTCATGGCATCTGCTTCATCCAAGAGGACCAACTTAACAGCAGGCTTTGCTCTACAAAATTAACAGCCTTGTGAAGAAGTGAACAATGCAATAGTTGCAATAAATCATCACTCTTCAATAGTTCATTCAACCATACGAGCAACCCCAATGCAGTTAAGGAATCAAGAGTGTATGAAATAGACACATGCAAGTACGCCACTCTACCACAAGTATTTAATTCAGATTGTAATTGCATACTTGCAGTGACCCTCATGTTAAAACTAAGTGATCCTACTGCAGTCCACATTAGAACAATAATAGATGGAGCACATGGAATGAACAATAAAACCAAGCACGATGTGAGAACATGGACACCCCTCACCCCCACGCATGCAATAAAAAAGGATATATTCACTTTTTTGGAAAATAAATTATAGGACTTGGTATATACCCAAAAGAGAGGCTGTGTGCACTAGCAAAGTCCTGTATCTGCTGCCTTACAACACCAATTCCACGTTCATCTGATGCATTGAGCTCCAGAATCATGTTGCCATACTGTGCGCCATATATCTTCCTCGCGACAGCTAGTATTGTCGATGTTTTCCCAGTGCCAGGTGGACCGTAGAGCAACAAATGGGGAAGCCTATTCTCGTCTGTAAGTCTGTCAACTACAATAAAGAAAATGACATAAACTCGTTAGATCACCTCAAAGAGCCATGCAGAAATTACATAATCATGCATTAAAGGTGAAAAAAGGCAAGTTAGAACTAGGTAATAATGATATGTTACGGCTTAATGGTCTCAAAATGTGTGGCAGCATACACAGAGCTTCATTTTGGGTCGAAATACCCAATATCAGTACTGCCCAATATGACAACAGCTACACACGGAAACTAATTCTCACCCGAAATCGCAGGTAACATTAAACATGTAAACTGCAAATTTCCAGACACTAAGTAAGCAGTGTAGAACTATCCTAAAGCGTCAAACAAATCCTACTGTGCCCCAGCTATATGGAACCACCAAATTTCAGCAGATCACTGGTGAATCCATACTACATGGCTATTCAACCGAATCCACGCACCATATCTACCTTAACGTGGTAAAACCCACCAACCCGTCCAGCACAGAACCCCTATCCAAAATAAGGGTTCGCCACAAGCTGTCACCAAACCAGGCAGCGGCCGAAGAACCGTCTGAGGTGGTGAAGGTCGGAACCAAGGGGGGAGCGGGCACTCACTGGTGTCGACGATGTCGCGGTGGGCGGCGACGTCGGCGAGGGACTGGGGCCGGTACTTCTCGACCCAGGGCGAGGACTTGACGGCGGCGGCGGCGGAGAGCGGCGCCTTGCCCTTGAAGGCCGGGGGCGCGGCGGCGCCGTCGATGTCCATCGGAGCGGCGGCGGCGGCGCCCGCCATGGCGGAGCAGCGAGAGGCGGAAACCCTAGGGTTGGGGGAGGGATTTGGGGGGGAATGGTTGGCGCCAATTCCAAACCCCTCGCCCTCCTCGGCGAGATTTTAGCGAGATCTCTCTGCTGCGGTCAAGGTTGGAGTGGGGACTGGTCAGTGGGTGGTGCGGGGCGTCGCTCGAAGTGGGCTGGCCATGTCTAGGCTCGAACCCAATTCAAGCCCTAGGCCCAAGCCTACCTGTGCCGTATTTTTCTTAGTGGGTTTTCCTTAGCAAGGCTTTGTGTGTTTTTAGAAGGAAGTTGGCCCTTTTATTATACCTTATTACTTATATGTACTCCCTCCAGAGTGTACTTCCAACCTTATTGGAAAGCCAAACTTTTTATATTTAACTGTACTTATATAATAATACATAAACATTTATGCCATCAAATTAGTAGCATTAGATTCATGATAAAATATATTTTCATCATATACCTATTTGGCTTCACAAACATTAATATATTTCTACACAAACTCGGTCAAACTTTGAGATAGTTTGACCCTCTAACAAAATTGGAAGTGCACTCTTTAAGGACAGATGGAGTATGCAGTAATGTTTTTTTGTGCGGGAAATACTTCCAACCTATTGATCAAATTGCCTCAAAAAAATCTATTGATAAAATATTATGGAGTATAAAGAACACCCGTAACAAAAAATACATTCATGCTCGTGGACCACCTAGCGACGACTGCCAGTACTGGAGTGAGTTGAAGGTGTGTCGTCGTCATCACCCTTGTCTCATAGGAGTCGGACAAACCTTGTTGCCATAGACAGTCGAAAAGTCATCATGCAAAAGCCAACAACCATTGTTGATGAAGAGAAGCAATGATCGGAAGGAACCAATCCATAGACACATGAACGCAGACGAACGAATACCGGATCCACACGGATCCATCGAAGGCAAATACCAACTGAATCCCATGAGATCCCCGGAGACACATCTCCACACGCCCTCTAATGATGGGGGATGCAACGCCAAGACTGGGGTTGGGCGGGAAGAATTTTATTTCATCTTCAGGAAGACGCCACCGCCTCGGCTTCCTGAACAGAACACAAACACTAATCAGACAAAAAAAATCAAGGGGCGAGATCCACCACCCCCCCCCCCCCCCCCGCAAAAAAGAAAGGTCACAGGAGACGAGGCAAAATCGACGTCGATGTCGGTGGGAGGTGGGGAAACCCTAGATTCATGGGAGTCTCTCATGGGTCATGGGGGAGAATGTTTCGTGTTATTATGATCCTTCTTGTGTGCAGTAATGTTGCATGAGAACCACATGAAACGGAACAATCGGTATGGCAGCTTTTTTCTCACACCATAGCCAAGATCATTTCTTTGCTCTAAAAAAGAAAGACAAATTCTTACTGTAAAAAATAGGGATATTGTCTTTATTTACCATTAGAAAGAGAATTTGATGCCATACAGTGAACACGTGGTTTTCAAAGATTACGGCCACGAGAAAACAAAAATACGAGGGGTTCTTCATAAAGTAAAAACAGTGCCACGTGTTGGTCACTGTATTTGGGTTGAAAGCTTATTTTTGTAATTGTACTTAAAAGTATATGACCAATACAATCACTATATACAGCTTGAGGCAATTATATCCTTCACTGTATAGCTTCGTATTTTTGCTACTTTTACCGTTCAAATTGCCTACACCGCAAATAATGCAGCCTAGTCAGCCAACGTCCTCTCCCTACCTTTACGCAGTGTCACACCTGGCCACTTGTCTAGTGTGACGTGTCAAGGATCGGGCCCCAGCTGTAAGAGTGCATGAGTGAGAGCGAGGGAGTGATAAAAGGGGCAGTCAACCGCCTGTGGCAGGGCATGCGATGTAACAGACTATCAACTCATCCTAATCCTTCCTCTGGAAGCAATCTTCCTTCTTCCTCTCCAAGTCTCTCTCCCGCTCTCCCTCACCTACTCCGATCCCCTCCTCTCTGGTTCGTTACAGTTGGTAATCAGAGCCAAATCGCCCCAAAATTTTTTCTCCCCGCGCTGGTTGCAGAGCGGTAACATCCACCGCGCCAGTGTGTGCTGCTTCGGCAAGCTCACACGAAATCCGTCGCGGGGTTCGATCTCTTCCAAGCATGGCGACGACGCCCTCCAAAGCTTCGGCGGCGACGCGTCAGGTACTGGCCGCCATGGACGAGGGCAAAAACAACATCACCAAGATGCTCGAGTCCCTCCTCGCCAAGATGGACGAGCAGAAGGCGACCCACGACAAGCAGATCGAGATTCAGGCCGCCTTCAACGCGCAGATCTCGCAGGACGTGCGCAGCCTCTCCAGGCAGATCAATCTGACGCAGGCCGACGTCGACGCGACTCGCAAGACGGTGGAAGGCTCAGCATCGCCGTCGGGGTCGGTCACCACCGTGCTGCACCAACCCGCCGCTCCGCAACAACCCCCACCACCGCCCCCGCCGCCTCCACATTCGTCGCGCGTGGCCACCGAACAGGGCCGCCCGGCGACCGCCCACGCGCGGCGCGGGGACCATCGACCCCCGCCGATTCTCGTGCCTCCACAGGGCGGATTCACGGCCCCGGCCGCCGTTCCCTCCCCAACAGCGGGCCACTACGGCAACGACTACCACAAGCCACCGAAGCACGACTTCCCCCGATTCGATGGCTCCGCTCCATATCTGTGGCTAGATCGCTGCCTGGCATACTTCGAACTCTACAAGGTCGCACGACACAACTGGGTGACCACCACGGCGCTGTATATCGAAGGCCAAGCAGCGCACTGGCTGCAAGCATTTCATCAAACACATCACGGCATCACCTGGGAGGTCTTCACGTTCGCCGTGCTCGAGGAGTTCGGTGCCGATGAGTTCGAGGTGGTTATGCACAAGCTGCTTCAACTCCGGCAGACCGCCACGGTCGCCGAGTACTGTGCGGCGTTCCACGAGCAAATGTACCACCTGCTCGCGCTCGATCCGTCCATCAACACCAAGTTCTTCGTCACCCAGTTCATCCTGGGCCTGAAGGACGAGCTACGCGCCTCGGTTCGTCTGCAGGCGCCCTCAAGCATCACCAGGGCATCGGTGTTGGCGCGTATTCAAGAGTAGGAACTGGGCACGACGCGCGTGCGCCCACGCATCACTCCAACGGGGCGACCCCCACTGGCGGCGGCTCCACCACAACCTCGGGCGGCCGCGCCCAACCGTGCCCCCACGGACGACTATGCGCGCGAGCGGCAACTCCGCGACTATCGCCGCGCCAATAATTTGTGTTTCAAGTGCGGCGACCGATACTCGCGGGAGCACCGGTGTGCGCAGCCCGCCCAGCTGCTCACCATCAGTGTCGGCGATCACGGTGAGGTGCTCTCCGACGACACCATCCATGCGCTGCAACTCCTCGACGACCCCAGACCGGTCGCGCAGCCACCAGCTCCTGTTGGGGATGCTCCCGAGTGCTGCCTCCTCTCGTCGCACGCTCTGGACGGCACGGACTCGGCGACGACGATCCGCCTGCGCGCACTGGTGGGCAATCAGGTCATGCTACTTCTTCTTGATTCGGGCAGCTTGCATAGCTTCGTCAACAAATCTTTCGTCGATCGTCTCGGGCTGGCGACAGAAGAAATGTCGCGGGTGGATGTGTGCGTCGCCAACGGTAACCGTCTCTCCTGCAACCGCATCGTCCCCGAGCTCAAGTGGTGGATGCAAGGGCACACGTTCGCCACACCGATGCGCGAGCTGGACATTGGCGCGTACGATGGCATTCTGGGCATGGACTGGCTTGCCCAGCACAGCCCCATGACATGCCACTGGCAAGACAAGTGGGTCAAGTTCACCCACGAAGGCGAAGAGGTGACGCTCCGGGGCGCGCCCACCAAGGCGTCCACCACCCTTAAGGCGATCAAACCCGACGAGCTGCGCAAGATGATCGCGGGCAACGACGTATGGGCCATGGCCATGGTGGACACGTGCGGGCGCGCACCGCCACCATGGCGCAAATGCGCCAGCCAGACGCCCCTCGCCGATCTCCTGGAGGAATTCGCCGACGTCTTCGCCGCTCCCCAGGGCCTGCCGCCCCATCGCTAGTATGACCACACCGTCACACTGGTGGAAGGCGCAGTCCCCGCAAACACTCACCCGTACCGCTACTCGCCGCTGCAGAAGGACGAAATCGAGCGCCAGGTCAAGGAAATGCTCGACGTCGGCATCATCACACACAGCGTCAGCCCGTACGCGGTGCCGGTCCTGTTGGTCAAGAAGAAGGACGGAATGTGGAGGTTTTGCGTTGACTACCGTCGTCTGAATGATGCCACGATCAAAAACAAGTTCCCACTCCCGATCGTCGACGAGCTCCTTGATGAACTGGCGGGAGCAGCAGTCTTCTCCAAGTTGGATCTCTGCGCGGGGTACCACCAAATTCGCATGCGCGAGGAGGACGAGGCCAAGACCGCGTTCAAGACACATCACGGGCATTTTCAGTTCAGGGTCATGTCGTTCGGCCTGACGAACGCACCGGCGACTTTTCCAATGCCTCATGAATGCCATATTCAGTAAGTATGTGCGCAAATTTGTGATCATTTTCCTTGACGACATCCTTGTCTTTAGTGAAACAATGGAAGAACACATCGAGCACCTCCCGATCGTCTTCGAGCTGTTGCGGGCGCACCAACTGTTCGTCAAGGAGAGCAAGTGCAGTTTTGCCTGCGACCACATCGACTACCTGGGGCACGTCATCTCTAAGGAGGGCGTGGCCATTGACAAGGACAAGACGCTGGCCATGGAACAGCGGCCAACGCCGACGAACGCCACCGAGCTGCGTGGATTCCTGGGGCTCACCGGCTACTACAGGAAGTTCGTGCCGCACTACGGCATCATTGCAAAGCCCCTCACGCAGCTCCTCATGAAGAAGGGCTTCGCCTGGAGCGAGCAGGCGCAAGCGGCGTTCGAACGGCTCAAGATCGCGATGACGACGACGCCAGTGCTCGCCCTGCCCAACTTCGACAAGCCGTTCTCCATCGAGACCGATGCGTGCGACACGGGCATCGGGGTTGTGCTGGTGCAGGAAGGTCACCCGGTCGCATTCTTCAGCAAGGCGCTCGGCGTGCGCAACCAGAAGCTCTCAACGTACGAGAAGGAGTTCTTGGCAGTGATGATGGCGATCGACAAGTGGCGCCCCTACTTGCAGCGCGGCCCCTTCGACATCCTCACTGACCACAAGTCGCTCTGCAACCTGGGGGAGCAACACCTCGAGACTGAGCTGCAGCACAAGGCTATGGCGAAACTTGTCGGGCTGCAGTTCCGCTTTCAGTACAAGCGCGGACTCGACAATGGCGCGACCGATGCTTTGTCTCGTGTGGGCAAACAACTCGACCTGGCCACGCTCTTGGCGTGCCAGCCGGCTTGGATTCAGGAGGTGCTCAACTCCTACTCCACCGACCCGGACGCCCAAGATCGACTGCAAAAACTCGCCATCACCAGCCCCGACAACGACGGCTACAAACTGCACCACGACGTCATCCTTCGCGGTGGCCGCCTGTGGATTGGCGCCAACACTGCGCTTCGCACCAAGCTCATCGCCGCGCTCCACAACAGCGCGGTCGGCGGTCACTCTGGCGTCACAACAACCTACCAGCGTGTGCGCAAGCACTTTGAATGGAGGGGGCTCAAGCGCGACACCGAGGAGTTCGTGCAGCAGTGCATGACTTGCCAGCAGGCCAAGCACGAACACACCAAGCCTGCCGGACTCTTGGCGCCGCTGCCCATCCCATCAGCGCCCTGGGAAGACCTCGCCATGGATTTCGTGGAGGGGCTGCCGCCATCGGAAGGCTTCGACACGATCATGGTCATGGTGGACCGCTTCACCAAGTTCGCCCATTTCATTCCACCTCGTCACCCCTTCCACGCCGCGCAGGTGGCGCGCACGTTCTGGGACAACGTGGTTAAGCTGCACGGGGTGCCCACCTCGATCGTCTCTGACCGCGACAAGGTTTTCACCAGCAATCTCTGGCGGGAGCTGCTCGCCGGCGTCGGCACGAAGCTGCTGTACTCCACCGCCTACCACCCGCAGACCGATGGCCAAAGCGAATGAGTGAACCAGTGCATGGAGATGTATCTTCAGTGCGCGGTGCACGACACCCCGGGCAAGTGGCGTCGTTGGCTGCCCATGGCAGAGTTCTGGTACAACTCGACCTTCCATTCATCGCTCAACTGCACATCGTTCAAGGCGCTGTACGGGAAGGAGGCCAACCTGGGAGCCATGGCGGCCTGGCCAAGTGACGCGTCCACCAGTGACGACCTAGACTGGGCGGCGCACACAGCGCACATACGCGCCCAACTGAAGCGTGCCCAGAAGCGCTGCAAGAAACAAGCTGATCGCAATCGCACCGAGCGCCAGTTCCAGGTGGGCGAGCAGGTACTCCTGAAACTGCAACCCTACGTCCAGCAATCAGTCGTCAGCCGGCCCTGCGCCAAACTCACCTACAAGTTCTTCGGGCCCTACACCGTCGTCGAGCGGATCGGGCTCATGGCGTACAAGCTCGACCTGCCGGAATCCAGCCGCATGCATCCGGTCTTCCATGTCTCGCAGTTGAAGCCATTCATGCCGGATTACACGCTGGTGTACGCAGAACTTCCATGGGTGCCTGATCTGTCCGTGACGACCACGACACCCACGCGCATCCTGGAGCGACGCATGATGAAGAAGGGCAATGCCCCGGTCGTCCAGATCAGGGTACAATGGGGGACCAACGCTACTTCAGCTACGACATGGGAGGACTATGAGACCCTACGGCAACGCTTTCCAACGGCTCTCCTCTGGGAAGACGAAGACGACAGCACTGAAGATGGAGACGACAGCACGGAAGACGGAGCTCGCTCTCAAGGGGGGGGAGAATGTCACACTTGGCCACTTGTCCAGTGTGACGTGTCAAGGATCGGCCCCAACTGTAAGAGTGCGTGAGTGAGAGCGAGGGAGTGATAAAAGGGGCAGCCAGCCGCCTGTGGCAGGGCATGCGATGTAACAGACTATCAACTCATCCTAATCCTTCCTCTGGAAGCAATCTCCCTTCTTCCTCTCCAAGTCTCTCCCCCGCTCTCCCTCACCTAATCCGATCCCCTCCTCTCTGGTTCGTTACACGTAGGTCCCAATTGTCAGTGGGTTGAATAAGAAATGAACAGGAAAAACTATGCAACAGTAGCAGGGATTCAAACCAGGGACCTGTCATCGCTGACGCCCAAACGAGCCAGTTGATTGAACTGTTGGAAATATGCCCTAGAGGCAATAATAAATTAGTTATTATTATATTTCCTTGTTCATGATAATCGTTTATTATCCATGCTAGAATTGTATTGATAGGAAACTCAGATACATGTGTGGATACATAGACAACACCATGTCCCTAGTAAGCCTCTAGTTGACTAGCTCGTTGATCAATAGATGGTTACGGTTTCCTGACCATGGACATTGGATGTCATTGATAACGGGATCACATCATTAGGAGAATGATGTGATGGACAAAGACCCAATCCTAAGCCTAGCACAAGATCATGTAGTTCGTATGCTAAAGCTTTTCTAATGTCAAGTATCATTTCCTTAGACCATGAGATTATGCAACTCCCGGATACCGTAGGAGTGCTTTGGGTGTGCCAAACGTCACAACGTAACTGGGTGGCTATAAAGGTACACTACAGGTATCTCCTAAAGTGTCTGTTGGGTTGGCACGAATCGAGACTGGGATTTGTCACTCCGTGTAAACGGAGAGGTATCTCTGGGCCCACTCGGTAGGACATCATCATAATGTGCACAATGTGATCAAGGAGTTGATCACGTGATGATGTGTTACGGAACGAGTAAAGAGACTTGCCGGTAACGAGATTGAACAAGGTATCGGGATACCGATGATCGAATCTCGGGAAGGTATCGTACCGATAGACAAAGGGAATTGTATACGGGATTGATTAAGTCCTTGACATCGTGGTTCATCCGATGAGATCATCGTGGAACATGTGGGAGCCAACATGGGTATCCAGATCCCGCTGTTAGTTATTGACCGGAGAGTCATCTCGGTCATGTCTGCATGTCTCCCGAACCCGTAGGGTCTACACACTTAAGGTTCGGTGACGCTAGGGTTATAGAGATATTAGTATGCGGTAACTCGAAAGTTGTTTGGAGTCCCGGATGAGATCCCGGACGTCACGAGGAGTTCCGGAATGGTCCGGAGGTAAAGAATTATATATAGGAAGTGCTATTTCGGCCATCGGGACAAGTTTCGGGGTCACCGGTATTGTACCGGGACCACCGGAAGGGTCCCGGGGGTCCACCGGGTGGGGCCACCTGCCCCGGGGGGGCTACATGGGCTGTAGGGGGTGCGCCTTGGCCTGTATGGGCCAAGGGGACCAGCCCCAAGAGGCCCATGTGCCAAGAGATAAGGAAAGGAAGAGTCCTAAAGGGGGAAGGCACCTCCGAGGTGCCTTGGGGAGGATGGACTCCTCCCTGGCCGCACCCTTCCTTGGAGGAAGGGCCAAGGTTGCGCCCCCCGCTCTCCCTTGGCCTTATATATAGTGGGGGGAAGGGAGGGCAACCATACCTAAGCCCTGGCGCCTCCCTCTCCCTCCCATGACACATCTCCCTCCTCCCGCAACGCTTGGCGAAGCCCTGTTGGAATCCCGCTACTTCCACCATGTCGTCGTGCTGCTGGATCTCCATCAACCTCTCCTTCCCCCTTGATGGATCAATAAGGAGGAGACGTCGCTGCTCCGTACGTGTGTTGAACGCGGAGGTGCCGTCCGTTCGGCGCTAGGATCATCAGTGATTTGGATCACGACGAGTACGACTCCATCAACCCCGTTCTCTTGAACGCTTCCGCGCGCGATCTACAAGGGTATGTAGATCCACTCCTCCCTCGTAGCTAGATGACTCCATAGATTGATCTTGGTGACACGTAGGAAAATTTTGAATTATTGCTACGTTCCCCAACATGAACTAGCAGCTCATTGTGATTACTGATAAATAACTAGAGCGCAACCTTGTTATGAGAAGATCCTATACAAGTCTTCCCCTGGAAGACATGGCGAGAGGGCTCGGCCGGCAGACGCGTTGGGGAGGCAGGACTCCACGGGCTGCAATGCGTGCGCGCTGCGTGCACCCGTGCTGGTGCGTAGTGTGAGTGTGCACAGTGTGTGCCGCCTGCTGCATGCTTCTGTATAAAAGAACATCACCATTATGGCATTTTGACTCGTCAAAGTAGGCAAAATACGAAGCTATACGGTGAGCTAGTGTTGAAATATATTGCCTTTCTCTCTATCAGTTCAGATATTTGAATGAGTTGGCCGGAGCATGAATTCAATATGGTAATCAGAGCCTCTTCTTCATAGATTGAAGATCGCACCCCCCCTTGGCCGAGATCATCTCCACCATCGTTGCCGCCATGTTGTGTAGCACCATTGGTGCGTTCATCACCACCTCATCTTCCACCTTTGCATCACTCTCGAGCACCACCCATGTCTCTCTCGGATCACAGCCTTTGGAGAAACTTATGAGAGGTAATTTCCTCCTATGGAAAGCCATTTTGCTGCCCCAAATCAAGGGTGTACAGACAACATCACCTCGACAAGTGTTGGAATTGTGTCAAATATGGTGTACAAATTAGGTTATGGTTGGACTCTGAGTTGTATTGTGTTTAGACAGGATATGAGTGATGTAATTCCCATTTAATTTTAATAAAACCATGATGGCCTTGCTCTAGGAAAAATAAAGCCGGACACTCACAAACAGAGCAATGCTACACACAGGCATCATTTTACGGGGTTCACAGAGAGGCTGAGGTGGGTTTTTTCTTATTGGATGGGAATCAAGATGAGGGGGCCCACCAAGCTGAAATTCAGGGGCGGGGGCAAATTTGATCAATTGGAAAGAGCATGTAATAGTCAGTAAGAGCCCATGAGTCTAGCATTTTCGCTGGCAAACATGCTTAGAGCATCTCCACTCGGCCAAGCTGAAATTCAGGGGGGCAAATTTGATCAGTTGGAAAGAGCCTGTAATAGTCAGTAAGAGCCCGTGAGTCCAGCATTTTCGTTGGCATGCTTAGAGCATCTCCACCCCCCAAGAGCAAAACTGCACAATCGCTCTCCCAGGAGCCCAAAATTCGCTGGTTTGGACCGAAACTGGCGTCGACGGACCCAGGCTGAACCCAGCGCGCTGGGGGCGACCGGGGGAAACGAAAATGGCGCCAAAACTTCCCGCGTCAAATTCACACCCTGTGGGCCCGCCGAGTCAGCGACTAGGCTTCATCGTCCTCATCGCCTCGCCTCGGCTCCCACGCGAATCAATGCCAAAGCTGCCGCCGGTCAGCCTTCCATTGATCACAAGCCGCTGCACGTCTCGCCCTTTCCCACCATGCGTCCACACTGCTCTCGCTCTCTCGCCGCTATAAAAGTCGACCTCACCGCCGCTCGCCGCACACTACCATCTCTCTCGCCTTCTCTCTCACCCGTGCAGCTCAAGCCCATCGCCCCAACCACCTTTCTCTCTCGTCCGCACAGCTCAAACCATGGCGGAGAGGTTCCCCCAGCGATGACACGGCGGCCAATGGCTTCGGTCGCTGCTGGCTACACAAGTGGGAGGCGCGCCTGCTGTAGGAGGCCAACTACCCGGCGCCGCCCGACATGCGCGTGCCCGGCGCATGGCGGCTGAGCACAGGCGGCGTCCCGTGCCTCCGCTGCCCTCTGGCACGGAACGCGGCGATCTGAGCGAACATGCCGGAGCAGGCGCGCCAGCAGCCATGGTACGGGGCGGAGAACCATGCGCTCTGGACCGTGTACTTCGAGCGGCGCCACGCCGAGCAGCCGGCGTCTACCAACTGTTGGGGAACACAGCATGCAATTACAAAATTTTTACCTACGATCACTAATACATCCATTTTGCATCATGCTTTTATATCGATATTTATTGCATTATGGGTTGTTATTACACATTATGTTACAATACTTATGCCTTTTCTCTCTTATTTTACAAGGTTTACATGAAGAGGGGAAATGCCGGTAGCTGGAATTCTGGGCTAGAAAAGGAGCAAATATTAGAGACCTATTCTGCACATCTGCAAAAGTCCTGAAACTCCACGGGAATTATTTTCAGAATATAAAAAAATATTGGGCGAAAGAAGTACCAGAGGGGGGCCACCCACCCTCCACGAGGGTGGGGGCGCGCCCTACCCCCCTGGGCCTGCCCCCTGCCTCGTGGGCCCCCTATTGGCCCTCTGATGCCCATCTTTGGCTATATGGAGTCTTTCATCAAGGAAAAAATCATAAGCTAGCTCACGGGACAAAACTCCGCCGCCACGAGGCGGAACCTTGGCGGAACCAATCTAGGGCTCCGATGGAGCTGTTCTGCCGGGGAAACTTCCCTCCAGGAGGGGGAAATCATCACCATCGTCATCACTAACGACCCTCTCATCAAAAGGGGGTCAATCTCCATCAACATCTTCACCAGCACCATCTCATCTCAAACCCTAGTTCATCTCTTGTATCCAATCTTTGTATCCAAACCTCAGATTGGTACCTGTGGGATGCTAGTAGTGTTGATTACTCCTTGTAGTTGATGCTAGTTGGTTTACTTGGTGGAAGATCATATGTTCAGATCCATTATGCATATTAATACCCCTCTGATTATGAACATGAATATGCTTTGTGAGTAGTTATGTTTGTTCCTGAGGACGTGGGAGAAGTCTTGCTGTAAGTAGTCATGTGAATTTGGTATTCTTTCAATATTTTGATGAGATGTATGTTGTCTTTCCTCTAGTGGTCTCATGTGAACGTCAACTACATAACACTTAACCATTGTTTGGGCCTAGAGGAAGGCGTTGGGAAGTAATAAATAGATGATGGGTTGCTAGAGTGACATAAGCTTAAACCCTAGTTTATGAGTTGCTTCGTAAGGGGCTAATTTGGATCCATATGTTTCATGCTATGGTTAGGTTTACCTTAATACTTCGGTTGTACTTGCGGATGCTTGCAATAGGGGTTAATCATAAGGGCTGTACCCAAGCACCGGTCCACCCACATATCAAATTATCAAAGTACCGAATGCGAATCATATGAACGTGATGAAAACTAGCTTGACAATAATTCCCATGTGTCCTCGGGAGCGCTTTCCTTTATATAAGAGTTTGTCCAGGATTGTCCTTTGCTACAAAAAGGATTGGGCCATCTTTCTGCACCTTATTTACTTTTATTACTTGTTACCCGTTACCAATTACCTTATCACAAAACTATCTGTTACCGATAATTTCAGTGCTTGCAGAGAATACCTTGCTGAAAACCGCTTATCATTTCCTTCTGCTCCTTGTTGGGTTCGACACTCTTACTTATCGAAAAGGCTACAATAGATCCCCTACACTTGTGGGTCATCAAGACTCTTTTCTGGCGCCGTTGCTGGGGAGTGAAGCTGTAAATTTGGGATGTTATACACTAGATCATCATTGCATATCATATTTATTGCATTTTGGTTGATCCTAGAAATTTTTCACAACTCAAGGACCCTCGGAGAGAGTTGGAGATTTCGTTATTTTCATATTTGAGTTGTCTCAAATTTTGAAAATAGGATTTTTTTTGATTTTATTTATTTTATCTTCAATTATTTCTATTTCAAAAATATGAGAGAGGGAATAAAATGACTTTCCCAAAATAAAGAAATAATGAGGATATAATAAAAAATCAAATAAGATTTTATTTGGTTTTATTTGCTATTTTATTTGAATTTAGGAAAAAAATGCGTGTTTTCCAAAATTGCATTTAGGCCCTAAATAAATGTTCATCATGTGCGGCTTGATTTTAGAAGTCGGGGAAAATTTATTTCGGGATTTTTGGAGTCTGTTTAGTAGTCCTTTTGTTTTTTCTTCTGAGCGTAAGTATTTAAAAAAAACGTCCGAACCGACCTACGGGCCGTGCTAGGCCCGGACTCCTCCAGGCCTCAGCCTTTATAAGCCGTCGGCCCATCCCGGGCCGAAACCCTAGCCGCTGCCCGCCTCGAGCCCCGCGCCCGCGCCGCCGCCGCCCCGCGCCCTTGCCGCCGCCCGTCACCGCACCGTGCCGCCCCGCCGGACCCCGCCGCCTCGCTGGAGCCGCCGCCGCCTATCTTGCCGCCAAGTCGCCGAGGTTGACCCGCCGGTTTTCGTTCGGTTTTTTTGTTTCGTTTTTTTCTTTAGATCGATTTTTTTCCGGTTTAGGCTAATTAGCGAGCGTTCGCTCGTTCGTTCGTTTTAACGAATGTGTTCTTCGTTTATATTCAGTTAATGAACATTTGTTCGTTAAACTGTTCGTCGTTTTTCTTTTTCTCGGATTAAATCTGCGATTTTTCTGATCGCGATTTCTGATCCGATTTTCGTTTTAGTCTAACTTTTCGCTCATTTATCGGAATCAGGCAATTCAAGCGCCTGGAGTTTCGTTTCAAAACCCTCTTTTCCTTTAACCAACTTAAACAAGTTTTTGCCATTGTAAAAAATTGCCTTAGATCTAGAATAGTAAACGAAGCCTGTTTCTTTTGCCTTTTGTCTTTCGTTGCTTCGTTCGATTTGACTCTTTTGCCAACCAGAGTTCTTAAGTTGAATTTTCTGGTTGGATCTCTTATTTGAGTTTTACCTATGTATTAGTGAGTACTTATTGTATGCTTGTTTGTTTGGGATAGACTACCCGAAGTGCGCCGCTTGCTACTTTGAATCGCTAGGTTTCCCGGATCATCAGCAAGGAAAGTAACACTTTGATCATACCTCCTACTACCCAGTTTTATTGCATTAGATCAATCCTTACACATTGCATGATTAGGATCTAATTAAATTGTGGGTTTGGGAAGTAGTTGAGGTAGTACCTATTACCTGTTTATTATCAAACCTTTGGGAGTTACTTCTATGTTTGCTTATTATTGCCATGCTATGCTAGTAGACGTGGATTGGGTGAGTGTATCCATGATAGATGTGAGATTGTTAATTAATGGTTTATTTAAGGTGGCAACTTAAACACACATTTGGGTGGATTGAGGTACCTGGGTATTCCAGGATTGCCTGTTTTTCTTTATGGACTGCCACCCAGGCTCAAAGGGATCATGAGATAATTCATGCTAGAAACTTCCGTGTGCAGCCACAAGCTATTATGGGCTCTAGCATAGTTGACTAAGTTGTGTGAACTCTTACAGTGGTACAGTAGCAGATGTAGGGGATGTAGGTGGTACGGTCTACCCATCGTAAGGTGCTAGCGCTTCTGAAAGACTATGTCGCGGTCATCCGTTTCTCAAACACCATGTAGTGCGAGAAATCCAACGAAGGAGATCGAGTATTGTGGGGAAAAGTGCGCAAACCTCTGCAGAGTGTATAAACTAATCATGGTTAGTCGTGTCCCCGGTTATGGACATCTTGAGTATCTAGTACCTGGATTATCATGTGAATCTCAACATGTGACTATAAAATTAAATTTGATGGGTTTGTTTAATGATGATGCTTAATTGGGATTGAGAATGCTGTCAACCATTCTCAATGTTTAACAACCACCATGATAGTTAAATAAATTTATTCCTTTGCAGTAGGGAAAAGTTGGCTTTATGCAAAACTGTAACCATAGAGCTTTCCACCAGCCAAATATGCATATAGAATAGCTGTTTCATTCCATTACTCTCTATGTGTTACATTGCCAGCATATTCCATGTGCTGACCCATTTCGGGCTGCAACGTTAATGTTGCAGACTTTTCAGACGATGATTAAGGAGTTTTAGGTCGTGGTTCTATACTCAGTGATGCCGTTGGAGTTGATGGACTCACTTATCTTCCAAGCCTTCCGATGTTATCATTATTAGATGGCCTTAAGCCATATTTATTGTAATAAGTTCTCTATTGAGACACTTGATGTAATAAGTGTGTGATTGCTACTCTGTTATAAATCCTTCAAGTACTATGTGGTGTCAGCATTACTGATCCAGGGATGACACCGGAGCACATAGATTGGACTGTTTGAGGTTTGGTCGCTAAAAGATGGTATCAGAGCACACACTGACTGTAGGACATGACCACTAAGCTAAAGACCTAGATCACTACTCACTCTCCTCTCTTTCGTACTTCTCATCTTCTCTACTCTTTTAGGATGGCGGATGCAAGGAACAAGTTCACTCAACCGGATGAAGATACACCCTTTGGACGTCATTTGAAGGAAGTCACTAGATATCTGAACATAGGAGTACCAAGCTTCACCGGCACCTACAACGCCACTTTACCTAAAGAAGAGCGCTGGATGATTCAAGTTCAAGTTCCAGGAAGGACGTTCATGCCAGTCACTGAGCCCATAGAGTTTTCTTTTGATGCACCAACTTGGAGTCTAGGAAAGAGCATGGCAGCTCACATCGCCATGGGACGCATTGGAGAAGTCTACCGAAATGATCTCAAGGATACTATCTACCAGATTTGTGGGCGCCGAGATGAGCACTGGGAGATGATCAGCACCAGAAAGGATAGATCAATTGCAGCTTTTATCCAGGAGTTAAACTAGCACATTCGACGTCAGGAGAACCAGATGTGCACCGACATGATAGATCTGAAGAACGCAAGGACAAGAATCTAGGAACTGGAGGAAGAACTCAAGGTTACTCGTGAAGATTATGAAGAGGAAATTGGAGTATTAGTGGATAAGAATGCCGACTTAACAATGAAGATTGGAATATTTATGGGAGGCCCTACACCGGTAGAAGAAGAAGAAGAACCCAAGGAGATTCGCCTGGAAGACTACATCATCATCGACAACACCGACTCGGATCCAGATGATAGCGATGATGACTACGTTGACGAAGCTAGGGCAGATATCATGGAGTCTGCAACCGAAGAATATTTCTAGTAGACCACCTCATCAGTAGTAGTAGTCCACCATGTAAATATTATAGTCCGAGCACTTTTGTGATAGTTAGATCGATTGCATGCCCTTGTTTGATTGAATGAATGAAGTGAATTGTTTGCTTTTGCCTCATGTGCATATGGGTAGTGTTTTCTCTTTAGACCCCCTCTATTCTTAAATCTCATCTTTTCTAAAAACCCTCAGATGCCTCCGAGACGTGACCCCGGATTTACCTTCCCACCGGAGCTCACCCAGTTGATCCAGCAGCAGAACACATTGATGCAGTTACTAGTCCAGAATCAGAATCAAGGGAACAACAACCCACCACCACCACCACCTGTTGATCACTTAGCCCGTTTTCTTAGGCTGAATCTGCCGGTGTTTTCCAGTAGCACTGAGCCGATAGTAGCAGATGATTGGCTCCGCAAGACAGCTAGAGAGTTGACCACAACAGGATGCACGATGCGGAGAAGGTGAAGTTTGCCGCACATCAGCTTGAAGGACCCGCAACATCATGGTGGGAGAATTTCACAGCCACTTTCCCTGTCGATACTGTCACATGGGACCAGTTTCAGCAGGCTTTTTGAACTGCCCATGTTTCAGCAGGAGCTATGGCCATGAAGAAGCGAGAGTTTTGCAACTTGCGCCAAGGAGGACGGACAGTTGGCCAGTATGTGGAGGACTTTAGTAAATTAGCACGTTATGCCCCAGATGACGTTGCTACGGATGCAGCAAAGCAGGAGAAGTTTCTGAAAGGACTAAATGATGAGTTGAGCATGCAGTTGATGGTAGCAACCTTCAAAAACTACCAGGGTTGGTAGATCATGCTCTTATGATTGAAGGAAAGCAGCAACAAAATGAGAATCGCAAGAGGAAGTATGGACAAGTAAAGTACAATTTTGGAGCTCAGCAGAAGCCATGTTTTACCCCTAGACCGGGAGGACATTTTCAGCATACCCATGGAGGAGGTAGCTCGCACAATCACAATGGCACCAAGAATGGTCATGGGAATGGAGGAAGCAACGGCCAGAACCGCACCAACCCATCAACCCCAGCCAAGAAAGACCTGAGCCAAGTCACTTGCTTTAAGTGCCAGAAGACTGGACACTATTCCAATGAATGTCTAGAATCACAGAATGGAAATGGCAATGGAAGCTCTAGGAAGAAGCCGAACCCTTTTAATAGGGGACATGTGAACCACGTTAACGTGGAGGAGGTTGAAGAGTAGCCGGATGCAGTAATCGGTAAGTTTTTGGTTAAGACATTTACTACACTCGTTCTTTTTGATACTGGTGCATCGCATTCATACATATCAAGGGGATTTGTGGATAAGTATAAACTGCCAACCCAAGCCCTTAGGTCACCCATGTTAGTAACCTCGCCTGGAGCAGAATATATGGCTAGTCTATGGTGTGATCGGTTACCATTAAGGATTGGTAACTACGTATTTCCATCAGACCTAATAGTGTTGGAATCTCAAGGATTGGATGTGATATTAGGCATGGATTGGTTGTCAAAGTATGAAGGGAATATTGAATGTGCCAGTAAGTCAATTTTGCTTACCACCCCAGAAGGGAGAGGGATCAAGTATGTATCCCGACATGTGCCAAAGAGGACTCAAGCAAATTGTTTAACAGGAATTGTGCAGGAGGAAGTACCAGTAGTGAAGGATTTCCCTGATGTATTTCCAGAAGAATTGCCAGGCATGCCACCGGATAGAGATATTGAGTTTCTGATTGAGCTTTTGCCAGGCACAGGGCCAATATCAAAGAGACCATATAGGATGCCTGCAAAGGAATTGGTGGAAATTAAGAAGCAAATTAAGGAGTTACTGGATAAAGGATACATTCGCCCAAGTTCTTCACCTTGGGGATCGCCAGTACTTCTAGTAGAAAAGAAGGATGGATCGTTAAGGATGGTTGTCGATTATCGAGGATTGAATGAAGTAACCATCAAGAACAAATACCCACTACCGATGATCAATGATCTGTTTGATTGATTGCAAGGAGCTAAGGTATTTTCCAAGATCGATCTGCGATCAGGATACCACCAGTTGAAGATTCAGGAACAGGATATACCCAAGATGGCTTTTACCACCAGGTATGGGCTGTACGAGTATACCGTTATGTCATTTGGTCTGACTAACGCACCTGCATATTTTATGAACATGATGAACAAAGTGTTTATGGAGTTCTTGGATAAGTTCGTCGTAGTGTTCATTGATGATATCCTGGTTTACTCGAAGAATGAAGAGGAGCATAAGGAGCATTTGTGTTTGGTTCTTGGAAAGCTCAGAGAACATCAGTTATATGCCAAGTTTAGCAAATGTGAGTTTTGGTTGAAAGAAGTTGGATTTCTCGGACACGTTATATCCGGAGAAGGTATAGCAGTAGATCCCACTAAAGTTGATACCATGACCAAGTGGGAAGCACCAACCACAGTTGGAGAGATCCGGAGTTTTCTTGGACTCGCAGGATACTACCAGAGTTTTATTGAGAATTTCTCAAAGATTGCGAAGCCTATGACGGAGTTGTTGAAGAAGGATACCAAGTTCATATGGACTGAGGAATGTGAGGCTAGTTTTCAGGAGTTGAAGAAACGTTTGGTTACCTCACCAGTGTTGATTTTATCGGATCAGACCAAGGATTATGAGGTGTATTGTGATGCTTCATGTCGAGGACTTGGAGCAGTGCTTATGCAGGAAGGAAGAGTTGTTTCATATGCCTCACGATAGCTTAAGCCTCATGAGTTGAATTATGCTACGCATGATTTGGAGTTAGCAGCTGTAGTGCATGCACTGAAGACTTGGAGACATTTTCTGATTGGAAACCATTGCGAGGTGTACACGGATCATAAGAGTTTTAAGTATATTTTCACACAGAAGGAGTTGAATCTCAGACAAAGGAGATGGTTGGAGCTCATCAAGGATTATGATATGAGATTGCATTATCACCCTGGAAAGGCTAACATAGTAGCTGACGCGTTGAGCCGTAAGAGCCACATCAACACCTTAATGACGGGAGATTTACCAAGGGAGTTAGCCAAAAATCTTCGAGAGCTATGTTTGGAAATAGTCCCGAGAGGCTATGTAGCAGCATTGGAGATTCAGTCTACTTTGATGGATAAGATCAGAGAAGCTCAAAGGACTGACAAGGAGATTGCTTCTATTAAGGAGAAAATGAGCAAAGGAAAAGCTAAGGGATTTCATGAGGATGAGCACGATACCCTACGGTTTGAAGACCGTGTTTATGTGCCAAATGATCCGGAGATCAGGAAGTTAATTTTATAAGAGGCCCATGATTCACCATATTCGATTCACCCAAGAAATACCAAGATGTATTTGGATTTGAAGGATATTTTCTGGTGGACCGGAATGAAGAAGGATATTGCGGAGTATGTGGCAGTTTGTGATGTATGTCAGAGAGTGAAGGCAGAGCATCAGAAGCCAGCAGGATTGCTACAACCATTGCCGATACCCGAATGGAAGTGGGATAAGCTAGGCATGGATTTTATTACAGGATTGCCCAGAACACGTTCAGGCTATGACTCGATATGGGTTGTAGTCGATCGTTTGACAAAGGTAGCTCATTTCATTCCAGTGAAGACTACCTATACCAGTGCAAACTTGGCGAAGATATACATGACCAGGATCGTATGTCTGCATGGAGTTCCAAGGAGCATTGTATCAGATAGAGGAACCCAGTTTACCTCAAAGTTCTGGAATCAGTTGCATGAGACTTTGGGAACCAGACTGGAGTTTAGCATAGCTTTTCACCCGCAGACAGATGGACAGACTGAGAGAGTCAGTCAGATTTTGGAGGATATTCTAAGAGCTTGTGCGCTAGACTACGGATCTAGCTGGGATGAGAATTTGCTGTATGCAGAATTCTCTTACAACAACAGCTATCAATCCAGTTTGAAGATGGCCCCTTTCGAAGCCTCGGAAGGAGGTGCAGGACCCCATTGTCCTGGGTGTTGGAAATATGCCCTAGAGGCAATAATAAATTGATTATTATTATATTTCCTTGTTCATGATAATCGTTTATTATCCATTCTAGAATTGTATTGATAGGAAACTCAGATACATGTGTGGATACATAGACAACACCATGTCCCTAGTAAGCCTCTAGTTGACTAGCTCGTTAATCAATAGATGGTCACGGTTTCCTGACCATAGACATTGGATGTCGTTGATAACGGGATCACATCATTAGGAGAATGATGTGATGGACAAGACCCAATCCTAAGCCTAGCACAAGATCATGTAGTTCATATGCTAAAGCTTTTCTAATGTCAAGTATCATTTCCTTAGACCATGAGATTGTGCAACTCCCGGATACCGTAGGAATACTTTGGGTGTGCCAAACGTCACAACGTAACTGGGTGACTATAAATGTGCACTATGGATATCTCCGAAAGTGTCTGTTGGGTTGGCACGAATCGAGACTGGGATTTGTCACTCTGTGTGATGGAGAGGTATCTCTGGGCCCACTCGGTAGGACATCATCATAATGTGCACAATGTGATCAAGGAGTTGATCACGGGATGATGTGTTATGGAATGAGTAAAGAGACTTGCCGGTAACGAGATTGAACAAGGTATCGGGATACCGACGATCGAATCTCGGGCAAGTATCGTACCGATAGACAAAGGGAATTGCATACGGGATTGATTAAGTCCTTGACATCGTGGTTCATCCGATGAGATCATCGTGGAACATGTGGGAGCCAACATGGGTATCCAGATCCCGCTGTTGGTTATTGACCGGAGAGTCATCTCAGTCATGTCTGCATGTCTCCCGAACCCGTAGGGTCTACACACTTAAGGTTCGATGACGCTAGGGTTATAAAGGAAGTTTGTATGTGGTTACCGAATGTTGTTCGGAGTCCCGGATGAGATCCCGGACGTCACGAGGAGTTCCGGAATGGTCCGGAGGTAAAGATTTATATATGGGAAGTCCTGTTTTGGTCACCGAAAAAGTTTCGGGGTTTATCGGTAACGTACCGGGACCACCGGGAGGGTCCCGGGGGTCCACCAAGTGGGGCCACCAGCCCCGGAGGGCTGCATGGGCCAAGTGTGGGAGGGGACCAGCCCCAGGTGGGCTGGTGCGCCCCCCCACCAAGGCCCAAGGCGCAAGGAAGAGGGGAAGGGGGCAAACCCTAGGGCAGATGGGCCCTAAGGCCCACCCTGGTGCGCCTCCCCCTCTCCCCTCCCCTTGGCAGCCCCTAGATGGGATCTAGGGGGCTGCCGCCACCCCTAGGGAGGGAACCCTAGGTGAGGGCACAGCCCCTCCCCTCCCCCTATATATAGTTGAGGTTTGGGCTGCCCAATACACACGAGTTCCTCTCCTCTTGTTGGCGCAGCTCTACCTCTCTCCCTCCTCATATCTCGCGGTGCTTGGCGAAGCCCTGCTGGATCACCACGCTCCTCCACCACCACCACGCCGTTGTGCTTCTGCTGGATGGAGTCTTCCTCAACCTCTCCCTCTCTCCTTGCTGGATCAAGGCATGGGAAACGTCACCGGGCTGTACGTGTGTTGAACACGGAGGTGCCGTCCGTTCGGCACTAGGACCATCGGTGATTTGGATCACGACAAGTACGACTCCATCAACCCCGTTCACTTGAATGCTTCCGCTTAGCGATCTACAAGGGTATGTAGATGCACTCTCCTTCCCTCGTTGCTGGTCTCTCCATAGATAGATCTTGGTGACACGTAGGAAAATTTTGAATTTCTGCTATGTTCCCCAACAGTGGCATCATGAGCTAGGTCTATTGCGTAGATTCTATGCACGAGTAGAACACAAAGTAGTTGTGGGCGTTGATTTTGTTCAATATGCTTACCGTTACTAGTCCAATCTTGATTCAGCGGCATTGTGGGATGAAGCGGCCCGGACCAACCTTACACGTACGCTTACGTGAGACCGGTTCCACCGACTAACATGCACTAGTTGCATAAGGTGGCTGGCGGGTGTCTGTCTCTCCCACTTTAGTCGGATCGGATTCGATGAAAGGGTCCTTATGAAGGGTAAATAGCAATTGGCATATCACGTTGTGGTTTTGCGTAGGTAAGAAACATTCTTGCTAGAAACCCATAGCAGCCACGTAAAACATGCAAACAACAATTAGAGGACGTCTAACTTGTTTTTGCAGGGTATGCTATGTGATGTGATATGGCCAAGAAGAATGTGATGAATGATATGTGATGTATGAGATTGATCATGTTCTTGTAATAGGAATCACGACTTGCATGTCGATGAGTATGACAACCGGCAGGAGCCATAGGAGTTGTCTTAATTTATTTATGACCTGCGTGTCAACATAAACGTCATGTAATTACTTTACTTTATTGCTAACCGTTAGCTGTAGTAGTAGAAGTAATAGTTGGCGAGACAACTTCATGAAGACACGATGATGGAGATCATGATGATGGAGATCATGGTGTCATGCCGGTGACGATGATGGTCATGGAGCCCCGAAGATGGAGATCAAAAGGAGCAATATGATATTGGCCATATCATGTCACTATTTGATTGCATGTGATGTTTATCATGTTTATACATCTTATTTGCTTAGAACGACGGTAGTAAATAAGATGATCCCTCATTAAAATTTCAAGAAGGTGTTCCCCCTAACTGTGCACCGTTGCGAAAGTTCGTCGTTTCGAAGCACCACGTGATGATCGGGTGTGATAGATTCTTACGTTCGAATACAACGGGTGTTGACGAGCCTAGCATGTACAGACATGGCCTCGGAACACATGCGAAACACTTAGGTTGACTTGACGAGCCTAGCATGTACAGACATGGCCTCGGAACACAAGAGACCGAAAGGTCGAGCATGAGTCGTATGGTAGATACGATCAACATGAAGATGTTCACCGATGTTGACTAGTCCGTCTCACGTGATGATCGGACACGGCCTAGTTGACTCGGATCATGTAATCACTTAGATGACTAGAGGGATGTCTATCTGAGTGGGAGTTCATAAGATGAACTTAATTATCCTGAACATAGTCAAAAGGTCTTCGCAAATTATGTCGTAGCTCGCGCTTCAGTTCTACTGTTTAGATATGTTCCTAGAGAAAATTTAGTTGAAAGTTGATAGTAGCAATTATGCGGACTAGGTCCGTAAACTGAGGATTGTCCTCATTGCTTCATAGAAGGCTTATGTCCTTAATGCACCGCTCAGTGTGCTGAACCTCGAACGTCGTCTGTGGATGTTGCGAACATCTGACATACACATTTTGATAACTACGTGATAGTTCAGTTAAACGGTTTAGAGTTGAGGCACCGAAGACGTTTTGAAACATCGCGAAACATATGAGATGTTTCGAGGGCTGAAATTGGGATTTCAGGCTCGTGCCCACGTCAAGAGGTATAAGACCTCCGACGATTTTCTTAGCCTGCAAACTAAGGGAGAAAAGCTCAATTGTTGAGCTTGTGCTCAGATTGTCTGAGTACAACAATCATTTGAATCGAGTGGGAGTTGATCTTCCAGATGAGATAGTGATGTTTCTCCGAAGTCATTACCACCAAGCTGCTAGAGCTTCGTGATGAACTATAACATATCGAGGACATATATGATGATCCTTGAGATATTCGTGATGTTTGACACCACAAAAGTAGAAATCAAGAAGGAGCATCAATTGTTGATGGTTGGTGAAACCACTAGTTTCAAGAAGGGCAAGGGCAAGAAGGGATACTTCATGAAACGGCAATTCAGCTGCTGCTCTAGTGAAGAAACCCAAGGTTGAACCCAAACCCGAGACTAAGTGCTTCTGTAATAAGGGGAACAGCCACTGGAGCAGAATTACCCTAGATACTTGGTAGATTAGAAGGCTGGCAAGGTCGATAGAAGTATATTGGATATACATTGTGTTGATGTGTACTTTACTAGTACTCCTAGTAGCACCAGGGTATTAGATACCGGTTCGGTTGCTAAGTGTTAGTAACTCGAAATAAAAGCTACGGAATAAACGGAGACTAGCTAAAGGTGAGCTGACGATATGTGTTGGAAGTGTTTCCAATGTTGATATGATCAAGCATCGCACGCTCCCTCTACCATCGAGATTGGTGTTAAACCTAAATAATTGTTATTTGGTGTTTGCGTTGAGCATAGACATGATTGGATTATGTCTATCGCAATACGGTTATTCATTTAAGGAGAATAATAGTTACTCTGTTTATTTGAATAATACCTTCAATGGTCTTGCACCTAAAATGAATGGTTTATTGAATCTCGATCGTAGTGATACACATGTTCATGCCAAAAGATATAAGATAGTAATGATAGTACCACCTACTTGTGGCACTGCCACGTAAGTCATATCGGTATAAAACGCATGAAGAAGCTCCATGTTGATGGATCTTTGGGCTCACTCGTTTTGAAAAGTTTGAGACATGCGAACCATGTCTATTGGTGTATATGCATGAAGAAACTCCATGCAAATGGACCATTTGGAATCACTTGATTTTGAATCAGTTGAGACATGCAAATCATACCACATGGGCAAGATGACTGAAAGCCTCGTTTTCAGTAAAATGGAACTAGAAAGCAACTTGTTGGAAGTAATACATTTTGATGTGTGCAGTCCAATGAGTGCTGAGGCGTGTAGTGGATATCGTTATGTTCTTACTTCACAGATGATTTGAGTAGATGTTGAGTATATTTACTTGATGAATCACGAGTCTGAATTATTGAAAGGTTCAAGTAATTTCAGGGTGAAGTTGAAAGATCGTCGTGACAAGAGGATAAAGTATCTATGATATGATCATAGAGATGAATATCTGAATTACGAGTTTGGCACAGAATTAAGACATTGTGGAAATTGTTTCACAACTAATACAGCCTGGAACACCATAGTGTGATGGTGTGTCCGAACATCATAACTGCACCCTATTGGATATGATGCATACCATGATGTCTCTTATCGAATTACCACAATAGTTTATGGGTTAGGCATTAGAGACAACCACATTCACTTTAAATAGGGCACCACGTAATTCCGATGAGATGACACCGTATGAACTATGGTTTAGAGAAACCTAAGCTGTCATTTCTTAAAAGTTTGGGGCTGCGACGCTTATGTGAAAAAGTTTCAGGCTGATAAGCTCGAACCCAAAGCGGATAAATGCATCTTCATAGGACACCCAAAACAGTTGGGTATACCTCCTGTCTCAGATCCGAAAGCAATAAGGGATTGTTTCTAGAATCGGGTCCTTTCTCGAGGAAAAGTTTCTCTCGAAAGAATTGAGTGGGAGGATGGTGGAGACTTGATGAGGTTATTGAACCGTCTCTTCAACTAGTGTGTGGCAGGGCACAGGGAGTTGTTCCTGTGGCACCTACACCAATTGAAGTGGAAGCTTATGATAGTGATCATGAAACTTCAGATCAAGTCACTACCAAACCTCGTGGGATGACAAGGATGCGTACTACTTCAGAGTGGTACGTAATCCTGTCTTGGAAGTCATGTTGCTAGACAACAATGAACCTACGAGCTATGGAGAAGCGATGGTGGGCCTGGATTCCAAAATGGCTCGAGGCCATATAATCCGAGAGAGGATCCATATATGAAAACAAAGTGTAGACTTTGGAAGAACTACTTGATGGTCGTAAGGCTGTTAGGTACATATGGATTTTAAAAGGAAGACGGACAATGATGGTAAGTATCACCATTAAGAAAGCTCAACTTGTCGTTAAGATGTTTTCCGACAAGTTCAAGGAGTTGACTACGATGAGACTTTCTCACTCGTAGCGATGCTAAGAGTCTGTTGGAATTATATTAGCGATTACTGCATTATTTATGAAATCTTGCAGATAGGATGTCAAAACATTGTTTCCTCGACGATTTTCTTGAGGAAAGGTTGTATGTGATACAACCGGAAGGTTTTGTCAATCCTGAAAGATGCTAATAAGTATGTAAAGCTCCAGCAATCCTTCTAAGGACTGGAGTAAGCATCTCGGAGTTGGAATGTATGCTTTGATGAGATGATCAAAGATTTTGGGTGTATACAAAGTTTATGAGAAACTTGTATTTCCAAAGAAGTGAGTGGGATCACTATAGAATTCTGATGAGTATATGTTGTTAACATATTGTTGGTCGGAAATGATGTAGAATTTCTGGAAAGAATGCAGAGTTATTTGAAAAGTGTTTTTCGATGGAAAACCTGGATTAGGCTACTTGAGTATTGAGCATTTAGATCTATAAGGATAGATCAAAACGCTTAATAGTACTTTCAAATGAATACATACCGTGACAAGATTTTGAAGGAGTTCAAAATGGATCGGCAAAGAAGGAGTTCTTGGCTGTGTTATAAGGTGTGAACGTTGAGTAAGACTCGAAACCTGACCACGGCAGAATAGAGAGAAAGGACGAAGGTCGTCCCCTATGCTTAAGACATAGGCTCTACAGTATGCTATGCTGTGTACCGCACCTGAAATGTGCCTTGCCATGAGTCAGTCAAGGGGTACAAGAGTGATCCATGAATGGATCACAGGACAGCGGTCAAAGTTATCCTTAGTAACTAGTGGACTAAGGAATTTTCTCGATTATGGAGGTGGTAAAAGAGATCGTCGTAAAGGGTTACGCCGATGCAAACTTTGACACTAATCCAGATTATTCTGAGTAGTAAACTGGATTCGTATAGTAGAACGGTTATTTGGAATAGCTCCAAATAGAACGTGGTAGCTGCATCTACAAGATGACATAGAAATTTGTGAAGTACATACAGATCTGAAAGATTCAGACCCGTTGACTATAACATCTCTCACAAGCATAACATGATCAAACCCAGAACTCATCGAGTGTTAATCACATGGTAATGTGAAATAGATTATTGACTCTAGTAAACTCTTTGGGTGTTAGTCACATGGGGATGTGACCTTGAGTGTTAATCACATATCGACGTGAACTGGATTATTGACTCTAGTGCAAGTGGGAGACTGTTGGAAATATGCCCTAGAGGCAATAATAAATTGATTATTATTATATTTCCTTGTTCATGATAATCGTTTATTATCCATGCTAGAATTGTATTGATAGGAAACTCAGATACATGTGTGGATACATAGACAACACCATGTCCCTAGTAAGCCTCTAGTTGACTAGCTCGTTAATCAATAGATGGTCATGGTTTCCTGACCATGGACATTGGATGTCGTTGATAACGGGATCACATCATTAGGAGAATGATGTGATGGACAAGACCCAATCCTAAGCCTAGCACAAGATCATGTAGTTCATATGCTAAAGCTTTTCTAATGTCAAGTATCATTTCCTTAGACCATGAGATTGTGCAACTCCCGGATACCGTAGGAATACTTTGGGTGTGCCAAACGTCACAACATAACTGGGTGACTATAAAGGTGCACTACGGGTATCTTCGAAAGTGTCTGTTGGGTTGGCACGAATCGAGACTGGGATTTGTCACTCCGTGTGACGGAGAGGTATCTCTGGGCCCACTCGGTAGGACATCATCATAATGTGCACAATGTGATCAAGGAGTTGATCACGGGATGATGTGTTACGGAACGAGTAAAGAGACTTGCCGGTAACGAGATTGAACAAGGTATCGGGATACCGACGATCGAATCTCGGGCAAGTATCATACCGATAGACAAAGGGAATTGCATACGGGATTGATTAAGTCCTTGACATCGTGGTTGATCCGATGAGATCATCGTGGAACATGTGGGAGCCAACATGGGTATCCAGATCCCGCTGTTGGTTATTGACCGGAGAGTCATCTCAGTCATGTCTGCATGTCTCCCGAACCCGTAGGGTCTACACACTTAAGGTTCGATGACGCTAGGGTTATAAAGGAAGTTTGTATGTGGTTACCGAATGTTGTTCGGAGTCCCGGATGAGATCCCGGACGTCACGAGGAGTTCCGGAATGGTCCGGAGGTAAAGATTTATATATGGGAAGTCCTGTTTTGGTCACCGAAAAAGTTTCGGGGTTTATCGGTAACGTACCGGGACCACCGGGAGGGTCCCGGGGGTCCACCAAGTGGGGCCACCAGCCCCGGAGGGCTGCATGGGCCAAGTGTGGGAGGGGACCAGCCCCAGGTGGGCTGGTGCGCCCCCCCACCAAGGCCCAAGGCGCAAGGAAGAGGGGAAGGGGGCAAACCCTAGGGCAGATGGGCCCTAAGGCCCACCCTGGTGCGCCTCCCCCTCTCCCCTCCCCTTGGCCGCCCCTAGATGGGATCTAGGGGGCTGTTGCCACCCCTAGGGAGGGAACCCTAGGTGGGGGCGCAGCCCCTCCCCTCCCCCTATATATAGTTGAGGTTTGGGCTGCCCAATACACACGAGTTCCTCTCCTCTTGCTGGCGCAACCCTACCTCTCTCCCTCCTCATATCTCGCGGTGCTTGGCGAAGCCCTGCTGGATCACCACGCTCCTCCTGATGGGGAACGTAGCAGAAATTCAAAATTTTCCTACGTGTCACCAAGATCTATCTATGGAGAAACTAGCAACGAGGGGAAGGAGAGTGCATCTACATACCCTTGTAGATCGCTAAGCGGAAGCGTTCAAGTGAACGGGGTTGATGGAGTCATACTCGTCGTGATTCAAATCACCGATGATCCTAGTGCCGAACGGACGGCACCTCCGCGTTCAACACACGTACAGCCCGGTGACGTCTCCCACACCTTGATCCAGCAAGAAGAGAGGAAGAGGTTGAGGAAGACTCCATCCAGCAGCAGCACAACGGCGTGGTGGTGGTGGAGGAGCGTGGCAATCCTGCAGGGCTTCGCCAAGCACCACGGGAGAGGAGAAGGACTTGGGAGAAGGGGAGGGATGCACCAGAACATTGGTATGGCTGCCCTCCCACCCTCCAAATATATATAGGGGCAAGGGAGAAGGGGGGAGACGCAGCCTTGGCCCTTCCTCCAAGGAAGGGTGCGGCTAGGAGGAGTCCCTCCTCCCCAAGGCACCTCGGAGGTGCCTTCTCCTTTTAGGACTCTTCCTATCCCTCATCTCTTGGCGCATGGGCCTCTTGGGGCTGGTGCCCTTGGCCCATATAGGCCAAGGCGCACACCCCTACAGCCCATGTGGCCCCCCGGGGCAGGTGGCCCCACCCGGTGGACCCCCGGGACCCTTTCGGTGGTCCCGGTACAATACCGATGACCCCGAAACTTGTCCCGATGGCCGAAACAGGATTTCCTATATATAAATCTTTACCTCTGGACCATTCCGGAACTCCTCGTGATGTCCGGGATCTCATCCGGGACTCCGAACAACATTCAGTAACCACATACAAACTTCCTTTATAACCCTAGCATCATCGAACCTTAAGTGTGTAGACCCTACGGGTTCGGGAGACATGCAGACATGACCGAGACGTTCTCCGGTCAATAACCAACAGCGGGATCTGGATACCCATGTTGGTTCCCACATGTTCCACGATGATCTCATCGGATGAACCATGATGTCAAGGACTTAATCAATCCCGTATACAATTCCCTTTGTCTAGCGGTACGATACTTGCCCGAGATTCGTTCGTCGGTATCCCGATACCTTGTTCAATCTCGTTACCGGCAAGTCTCTTTACTCGTTCCGTAACACATCATCCCGTGATCAACTCCTTGATCACATTGTGCACATTATGATGATGTCCTACCGAGTGGGCCCAGAGATACCTCTCCGTTTACACGGAGTGACAAATCCCAGTCTCGATTCGTGCCAACCCAACAGACACTTTCGGAGATACCCGTAGTGTACCTTTATAGCCACCCAGTTACGTTGTGACGTTTGGTACACCCAAAGCACTCCTACGGTATCCGGGAGTTGCACAATCTCATGGTCTAAGGAAATGATACTTGACATTAGAAAAGCTTTAGCATACGAACTACACGATCTTTGTGCTAGGCTTAGGATTGGGTCTTGTCCATCACATCATTCTCCTAATGATGTGATCCCATTATCAATGACATCCAATGTCCATGGTCAGGAAACCGTAACCATCTATTGATCAACGAGCTAGTCAACTAGAGGCTTACTAGGGACATGGTGTTGTCTATGTATCCACACATGTATCTGAGTTTCCTTTCAATACAATTCTAGCATGGATAATAAAAGATTACCATGAACAAGGAAATATAATAATAATCAATTTATTATTGCCTCTAGGGCATATTTCCAACAGTCTCCTACTTGCACTAGAGTCAATAATCTAGTTCACATCGCCATGTGATTAACACTCACAGGTCGCATCGCCATGTGACCAACATCCAAAAGTTTACTAAAGTCAATAATCTAGTTCACATCACTATGTGATTAGCACTCAATGAGTTCTGGGTTTGATCATGTTGCTTGTGAGAGAGGTTTTAGTCAACGGGTCTGAACCTTTCAGATCCGTGTGTGCTTTACAAATCTCTATGTCATCTCCTAGATGTAGCTACCACGTTTTATTTGGAGCTATTCCAAATAACTGTTCTACTATATGAATCGTTTACTACTCAGAATAATCTGGATTAGTGTCAAAATTTGCATCGGCGTAACCCTTTACGACGAACTCTTTTACCACCTCCATAATCGAGAAAATTCCTTAGTCCACTAGTTACTAAGGATAACTTTGACCGCTGTCCTGTAATCCATTCTTAGATCACTCTTGTACCCCTTGACTGACTTATGGCAAGGCACATTTCAGGTGCGGTACACAGCATAGCATACTGTAGAGCCTATGTCTTAAGCATAGGGGACGACCTTCATCCTTTCTCTCTATTCTGCCATGGTCGAGCTTTAAGTCTTAACTTCATACCTTACAACTCAGGCAAGAACTCCTTCTTTGACTGATCCATCTTGAACACCTTCAAGATCATGTCAAGGTATGTGCTCATTTGAAAGTACTATTAAGTGTTTTGATCTATCCTCATAGATCTTAATGCTCAATACTCAAGTAGCCTAATCCAGGTTTTCCATTGAAAAACATTTTTCAAACAACTCTGCATGCTTTCCAAAAATTCTACGTCATTTCTGATCAACAATATGTCGACAACATATACTCTTCAGAAATTCTATAGTGCTCCCACTCACTTCTTTGGAAATACAAGTTTCTCATAAACTTTGTATACACCCAAAATCTTTGATCATCTCATCAAAGCATACATTCCAACTCCGAGATGCTTACTCCAGTCCTCAGAAGGATTGCTGGAGCTCTGCATACTTATTAGCATCTTTCAGGATTGACAAAACCCTTCCGGTTGTATCACATACAACCTTTCCTCAAGAAAATCATTGAGGAAATAATGTTTTGACATCCTATCTGCAAGATTTCATAAACGATGCAGTAATTGCTAATATAATTCCAACAGACTCTTAGCATCGCTACGAGTGAGAAAGTCTCATCGTAGTCAACTCCTTGAACTTGTCGGAAATCATCTTAACGACAAGTCGAGCTTCCTTAATGGTGATACTTACCATCATTGTCCGTCTTCCTTTTAAAATCCATCTGTACTCAACAGCCTTACGACCATCGAGCTGTTCTGCCAAAGTCTACACTTTGTTTTCATACATGGATCCTCTCTCTGATTTTATGGCCTCGAGCCATTTACCGGAATCCGGGCCCACCATCGCTTCTCCATAGCTCGTAGGTTCATTGTTGTCTAGCAACATGACTTTCAAGACAGGATTACGTACCACTCTGAAGTAGTATGCATCCTTGTCATCCCACGAGGTTTGGTAGTGATTTGATCTGAAGTTTCATGATCACTATCATAAGCTTCCACTTCAATTGGTGTAGGTGCCACAGGAACAACTCCCTGTGCCCTGCCACACACTAGTTGAAGAGACGGTTCAATAACCTCATCAAGTCTCCACCATCCTCCCACTCAATTCTTTCGAGAGAAACTTTTCCTCGAGAAAGGACCCGATTCTAGAAACAATCCCTTATTGCTTTCGGATCTGAGACAGGAGGTATACCCAACTGTTTTGGGTGTCCTATGAAGATGCATTTATCCGCTTTGGGTTCGAGCTTATCAGCCTGAAACTTTTTCACATAAGCGTCGCAGCCCCAAACTTTTAAGAAATGACAGCTTAGGTTTCTCTAAACCATAGTTCATACGGTGTCATCTCATCGGAATTACGTGGTGCCCTATTTAAAGTGAATGTGGTTGTCTCTAATGCCTAACCCATAAACTATCTTGGTAATTCGATAAGAGACATCATGGTATGCATCATATCCAATAGGGTGCAGTTATGATGTTCGGACACACCATCACACTATGGTGTTCCAGGCTGTATCAGTTGTGAAACAATTTCCACAATGTCTTAATTCTGTGCCAAACTCGTAATTCAGATATTCATCTCTATGATCATATCATAGATATTTTATCCTCTTGTTACGACGATCTTTCAACTTCACCCTGAAATTACTTGAACCTTTCAATAATTCAGACTCGTGATTCATCAAGTAAATATACTCAACATCTACTCAAATCATTTGTGAAGTAAGAATATAACGATATCCACTACAATCCTCAACACTCATTGGACTGCACATCAAAATGTGTTACTTCCAACAAGTTGCTTTCTAGTTCCATTTTACTGAAACCGAGGCTTTCAGTCATCTTGCCCATGTGGTATGATTTGCATGTCTCAAGTGATTTAAAAATCAAGTGAGTTCAAACGGTCCATTTGCATGGAGTTTCTTCATGCATATACACCAATAGACATGGTTCGCATGTCTCAAACTCTTCAAAACGAGTGAGCCCAAAGATCCATCAACATGGAGCTTCTTCATGCGTTTTATACCGATATGACTTACGTGGCAGTGCCACAAGTAGGTGGTACTATCATTATCTTATATCTTTTGGCATGAACATGTGTATCACTATGATCGAGATTCAATAAACCATTCATCTTAGGTGCAAGACCATTGAAGGTATTATTCAAATAAACAGAGTAACCATTATTCTCCTTAAATGAAAAACTGTATTGCGAGAGACATAACCCAATCATGTCTATGCTCAACGCAAACACCAAATAACAATTATTCAGGTTTAACACCAATCTCGATGGTAGAGGGAGCGTGCGATGCTTGATCATATCAACATTGGAAACACTTCCAACACATATCGTCAGCTCACCTTTAGCTAGTCTCCATTTATTCCATAGCTTTTGTTTCGAGTTACTAACACTTAGCAACCGAACCGATATCTAATACCCTGGTGCTACTAGGAGTACTAGTAAAGTACACATCAACACAATGTATATCCAATATACTTCTATCAACCTTGCCAGCCTTCTAATCTACCAAGTATCTAGGGTAATCCCGCTCCAGTGGCTGTTCCCCTTATTACAGAAGCACTTAGTCTCGGGTTTGGGTTCAACCTTGGGTTTCTTCACTAGAGCAGTAGCTGAATTGCCGTTTCATGAAGTATCCCTTCTTGCCCTTGCCCTTCTTGAAACTAGTGGTTTCGCCAACCATCAACAATTGATGCTCCTTCTTGATTTCTACTTTTGTGGTGTCAAACATCACGAATATCTCAAGGATCATCATATATGTCCCTGATATATTATAGTTCATCACGAAGCTCTAGCAGCTTGGTGGTAATGACTTCGGAGAAACATCACTATCTTATCTGGAAGATCAACTCCCACTCGATTCAAATGATTGTTGTACTCAGACAATCTGAGCACAAGCTCAACAATTGAGCTTTTCTCCCTTAGTTTGCAGGCTAAGAAAATCGTCGGAGGTCTTATACCTCTTGACGTGGGCACGAGCCTGAAATCCCAATTTCAGCCCTCGAAACATCTCATATGTTTCGCGACGTTTCAAAACCGTCTTCGGTGCCTCAACTCTAAACCGTTTAACTGAACTATCATGTAGTTATCAAAATGTGTATGTCAGATGTTCGCAACATCCACAGACGACGTTCGAGGTTCAGCACACTGAGCGGTGCATTAAGGACATAAGCCTTCTATGAAGCAATGAGGACAATCCTCAGTTTACGGACCTAGTCCGCATAATTGCTACTATCAACTTTCAACTAAATTTTCTCTAGGAACATATCTAAACAGTAGAACTGAAGCGCGAGCTACGACATAATTTGCGAAGACCTTTTGACTATGTTCAGGATAATTAAGTTCATCTTATGAACTCCCACTCAGATAGACATCCCTCTAGTCATCTAAGTGATTACATGATCCGAGTCAACTAGGCCGTGTCCGATCATCACGTGAGACGGACTAGTCAACATCGGTGAACATCTTCATGTTGATCGTATCTTCTATACGACTCATGCTCGACCTTTCGGTCTTCTGTGTTCCGAGGCCATGTCTGTACACATGCTAGGCTCGTCAAGTCAACCTAAGTGTTTTGCATGTGTAAATCTGTCTTACACCCGTTGTATGTGAACGTAAGGATCTATCACACCCGATCATCACATGGTGCTTCGAAACGACGAACTTTAGCAACAGTGCACAGTTAGGGGAGAACACTTCTTGAAATTTTAATGCGGGATCATCTTATTTACTACCGTCGTGCTAAGCAAATAAGATGCATAAACATGATAAACATCACATGCAATCAAATAATAGTGACATGATATGGCCAATATCATATAGCTCCTTTGATCTCCATATTGGGGCTCCATGATCATCTTGTCACCGGCATGACACCATGATCTCCATCATCATGATCTCCATCATCGTGTCTTCTTGAAGTTGTCTCGCCAACTATTACTTCTACTACTACAGCTAATGGTTAGCAATAAAGTAAAGTAATTACATGACGTTTATGTTGACACGCAGGTCATAAATAAATTAAGACAACTCCTATGGCTCCTGCCGGTTGTCATACTCATCGACATGCAAGTCGTGATTCCTATTACAAGAACATGATCAATCTCATACATCACATATATCATTCATCACATCCTTTGGCCATATCACATCACAAGGCATACCCTGCAAAAACAAGTTAGACGTCCTCTAATTGTTGTTTGCATGTTTTACGTGGCTGCTATGGGTTTCTAGCAAGAACGTTTCTTACCTACGCAAAAACCACAACATGATATGCCAATTTCTATTGACCCTTCATAAGGACCCTGTTCATCGAATCCGATCCGACTAAAGTGGGAGAGACAGACACCCGCCAGCCACCTTATGCAACTAGTACATGTCAGTCGGTGGAACCAGTCTCACGTAAGAGTACGTGTAAGGTCGGTCCGGGCCGCTTCATCCCACGATGCCGCCGAATCAAGATAAGACTAGTAACGGCAAGCATATTGAACAAAATCAACGCCCGCAACTACTTTGTGTTCTACTCGTGCATAGAATCTACGCAATAGACCTAGCTCATGATGCCACTGATGGGGAACGTAGCAGAAATTCAAAATTTTCCTACGTGTCACCAAGATCTATCTATGGAGAAACTAGCAACGAGGGGAAGGAGAGTGCATCTACATACCCTTGTAGATCGCTAAGCGGAAGCGTTCAAGTGAACGGGGTTGATGGAGTCGTACTCGTCGTGATTCAAATCACCGATGATCCTAGTGCCGAACGGACGACACCTCCGTGTTCAACACATGTACAGCCCAGTGACGTCTCCCACACCTTGATCCAGCAAGAAGAGAGGGAGAGGTTGAGGAAGACTCCATCCAGCAGCAGCACAACGGCGTGGTGGTGGTGGAGGAGCGTGGCAATCCTGCAGGGCTTGGCCAAGCACCACGGGAGAGGAGAAGGACTTGGGAGAAGGGGAGGGCTGCACCAGAACATCGGTATGGCTTCCCTCCCACCCCCCACATATATATAGGGGCAAGGGAGAAGGTGGGGAGGCGCAGCCTTGGCCCTTCCTCCAAGGAAGGGTGCGGCTAGGAGGAGTCCCTCCTCCCCAAGGCACCTCGGAGGTGCCTTCCCCTTTTAGGACTCTTCCTATCCCTCATATCTTGGCGCATGGGCCTCTTGGGGCTGGTGCCCTTGGCCCATATAGGCCAAGGCGCACACCCCTACAGCCCATGTGGCCCCCCGGGGCAGGTGGCCCCACCCGGTGGACCCCCGGGACCCTTTCGGTGGTCCCTGTACAATACCGATGACCCCGAAACTTGTCCCGATGGCCGAAACAGGATTTCCTATATATAAATCTTTACCTACGGACCATTCCGGAACTCCTCGTGATGTCCGGGATCTCATCTGGGACTCCGAACAACATTCGGTAACCACATACAAACTTCCTTTATAACCCTAGCGTCATCGAACCTTAAGTGTGTAGACCCTACGGGTTCGGGAGACATGCAGACATGACCGAGACGTTCTTCGGTCAATAACCAACAGCGGGATCTGGATACCCATGTTGGTTCCCACATGTTCCACGATGATCTCATCGGACGAACCACGATGTCAAGGACTTAATCAATCCCGTATACAATTCCCTTTGTCTAGCGGTACGATACTTGCCCGAGATTCGATCGTCGGTATCCCGATACCTTGTTCAATCTCGTTACCGGCAAGTCTCTTTACTTGTTCCATAACACATCATCCCGTGATCAACTCCTTGATCACATTGTGCACATTATGATGATGTCCTACCGAGTGGGCCCAGAGATACCTCTCCGTTTACACGGAGTGACAAATCCCAGTCTCGATTCGTGGCAACCCAACAGACACTTTCGGAGATACCCGTAGTGTACCTTTATAGCCACCCAGTTACGTTGTGACGTTTGGTACACCCAAAGCACTCCTACGGTATCCGGGAGTTGCACAATCTCATGGTCTAAGGAAATGATACTTGACATTAGAAAAGCTTTAGCATACGAACTACACGATCTTTGTGCTAGGCTTAGGATTGGGTCTTGTCCATCACATCATTCTCCTAATGATGTGATCCTGTTATCAATGACATCCAATGTCCATGGTCAGGAAACCGTAACCATCTATTGATCAACGAGCTAGTCAACTAGAGGCTTACTAGGGACATGGTGTTGTCTATGTATCCACACATGTATCTGAGTTTCCTTTCAATACAATTCTAGCATGGATAATAAATGATTATCATGAATAAGGAAATATAATAATAATCAATTTATTATTGCCTCTAGGGCATATTTCCAACACCTCCACCACCACCACGCCGTTGTGCTGCTGCTGGATGGAGTCTTCCTCAACCTCTCCCTCTCTCCTTGCTGGATCAAGGCATGGGAGACGTCAACGGGCTGTACGTGTGTTGAACACGGAGGTGCCGTCCGTTCGGCACTAGGATCATCGGTGATTTGGATCACGACGAGTACGACTCCATCAACCGCATTCACTTGAACGCTTCCGCTTAGCGATCTACAAGGGTATGTAGATGCACTCTCCTTCCCTTCGTTGCTGGTCTCTCCATAGATAGATCTTGGTGACACGTAGGAAAATTTTGAATTTCTGCTATGTTCCCCAACACTGGGATGAAGTTGGAGACCGCCAGTTGTTTGGACCGGATCTGATAAAGGAATCTGAACAGAAAGTGAAATTAATTCGCGACAGGCTGAAGGTAGCTCAATCCAGGCAGAAGGGTTATGCAGATTCTAAACGCAAGGAGACAGTTTATGAAGTCGGAGACCGAGTTTATCTTCGAGTATCACCACTTCGAGGAGTTAAGCGCTTTGGAGTTAAGGGAAAATTAGCGCCATGTTTTGTAGGCCCATACAAAGTTTTGGAGCGTATGGGAGAAGTAGCCTACAAGTTGGAATTGCCCGAAGGATTGTCGGGAGTTCACGACGTGTTCCATGTATCCTAGTTGAAGAAGTGCCACGCAGAGATGGCTGACATACCGCTAAGAGATACGGTACCACTGGAAGCGATTCAGTTGGACAGTGATTTGACCTATGAGGAGAAACCAGTTAAGATTCTAGAGTATGCCAGTTGAGTCACCCGCAGCAAGGTTATCAAGTTTTGCAAGGTTCAGTGGAGCCACCACACGGAGGATGAAGCCACCTGGGAACGAGAGGAAGAATTGCTGAAAGACCACCCTCACCTATTTTCTAGCCAACTCGAATCTTGAGGGCGAGATTCATCTTAAGGGGGGTAGGTTTGTAACATCCCAAATTTTCAATTTGGAATGTTATACACTAGATCATCATTGCATATCATATTTATTGCATTTTGGTTGATCCTAGAAATTTTTCGCAACTCAAGGACCCTCGGAGAGAGTTGGGGATTTCGTTGTTTTCATATTTGAGTTGTCTCAAATTTTGAAAATAGGATCTTTTGATTTTATTTATTTTATCTTCAATTATTTCTATTACAAAAATATGAGAGAGGGAATAAAATGACTTTCCCAAAATAAAGAAATATTGAGGATATAATAACAAATCAAATAAGATTTTATTTGGTTTTATTAGCTATTTTATTTGAATTTATGAAAAAATGCGCATTTTCCAAAATTGCATTTAGGCCCTAAATAAATGTTCATCCTGTGCGGCTTGATTTTAGAAGCCGGGGAAAATTTATTTCGGGATTTTTGGAGTCCGTTTGGTAGTCCTTTTGTTTTTTCTTCCGAGCGTAAGTATTTAAAAAAACGTCCGAACCGACCTACGGGCCGTGCTAGGCCCGGACTCCTCCAGGCCTCAGCCTTTATAAGCCGCCGGCCCACCCCGCACCGAAAGCCTAGCCGCCGCCCGCCTCGAGCCCCGCGCCCGCGCCGCTGCCGCCTTACGCCGCCGCCCCGCGCCCTCGCCGCCGCCCCGCGCCCGCGCCGCTGCCGCCTTACGCCGCCGCCCCGCGCCCTCGCCGCCGCCCCGCGCCCTCGCCGCCGCCCGCCGCCCCGCGCCGCCCCACCGGACCCCGACGCCGCTGGCGGCGCCGCCGCCCATCTCGCCGCCATGTCGCCGAGGTTGACCCGCCAGTTTTCGTTCGGTTTTTTAAGTTTCGTTTTTTTCTTTAGATCGGTTTTTTCCGGTTTAGGCTAATTAGCAAGCGTTCGCTCGTTCATTCATTTTAACGAACGCGTTCTTCGTTTAGATTCAGTTAACGAACATTTGTTCGTTAAACTGTTCGTTGTTTTTCTTTTTCTTGGATTAAATCCGCGATTTTTCTGATCGCGATTTTGATCCGATTTTCATTTTAGTCTAACTTTTTGCTCGTTTATCAGAATCAGGCGATTCAAGCGCCTGGAGTTTCGTTTCGAAACCCTCTTTTCCGTTTAACCAACTTAAACAAGTTTTTGCCACTGTAAAAAATTGCCTTAGATCTAGAATAGTAAACGAAGCCTGTTTCTTTTGCCTTTTGTCTTTTGTTGCTTCGTTCGGTTTGACTCTTTTGCCAACCAGAGTTCTTAAGTTGAATTTTCTGGTTAGATCTCTTATTTGAGTTTTACCTATGCATTAGTGAGTACTTATTGTATGCTTGTTTGTTTGCGATAGAGTACCCGGAGTGCGCCGCTTGCTACTTCGAATCGCTAGGTTTCCCGGATCATCAGCAAGGCAAGTAACACTTTGATCATACCTCCTACTACCCAGTTTTATTGCATTAGATCAATCCTTACACATTGCATGATTAGGATCTAATTAAATTGTGGGTTTGGGAAGTAGTTGAGGTAGTACCTATTACCTGTTTATTATCAAACCTTTGGGAGTTACTTCTATGTTTGCTTATTATCGCCATGCTATGCTAGTAGACGTGGATTGGGTGAGTGTATCCATGACAGATGTGAGATTGTTAATTAATGGTTTATTTAAGGTGGCAACTTAAACACACATCTGGGTGGATTGAGGTACCTGGGTATTCCAGGATTGCCTGTTTTTCTTTATGGACCGCCACCCAGGCTCAAAGGGATCATGAGATTATTCATGCTAGAAACTTCCATGTGCAGCCACAAGCTATTATGGGCTCTAGCATAGTTGACTAAGTCGTGCGAACTCTTACAGTGGTAGAGTAGCAGATGTAGGGGATGTAGGTGGTACGGTCTACCCATAGTTGACTAGCGCTTCTGAAAGACTATGTCTCGGTCATCCGTTTCTCAAACACCATGTAGTGCGAGAAATCCAACGGAGGAGATCGATTCTTGTGGGGAAAAGTGCACAAACCTCTGCAGAGTGTATAAACTAATCATGGTTAGTCGTGTCCCCGGTTATGGACATCTTGAGTATCTAGTACCTGGATTATCATGTGAATCTCAACATGTGACTATAAAATTAAATTTGATGGGTTTGTTTAATGATGATGCTTAATTGGGATTGAGAATGCTGTCAACCATTCTCAATGTTTAACAACCACCATGATAGTTAAATAAATTTATTCCTTTGCAGTAGGGAAAAGTTGGCTTTACGCAAAACTGTAACCATAGAGCTTTCCACCAGCCAAATATGCATATAGAATAGCTGTTTCATTCCATTACTCTCTATGTGTTACATTGCCAACATATTCCATGTGCTGACCCATTTCGGGCTGCAACGTTAATGTTGCAGACTTTTCAGACGACGATTAAGGAGTTTTAGGTTTCTATAATCAGTGATGCCGTTGGAGTTGATGGACTCACTTATCTTCCAAGCCTTCTGCTGTTATCGTTATTAGATGGCCTTAAGCCATATTTATTGTAATAAGTTCTCTATTGAGACACTCGATGTAATAAGTGTGTGATTGCTACTCTGTTATAAATCCTTCAAGTACTGTGTGGTGTCAGCATTACTGATCCAGGGATGACACAGGAGCACAGAGATTGGACCGTTTGAGGTCTGGTCGCTACAGAAGCGCCTTTGGTAGGTGGAATTTGGTAAGGAAAAATGTATATAGTGTGCTGAAATTTACTGTCACTTGTTACTATGGAACATAATCCTTTGAGGGGCTTGTTCGGGGTATCTTCACCCCGACTAGTAGAGCAAAGAGTTGCTGCTCAACCTACTGAACCAACTGAAAATGTTTGCTTTGAAATTCCTTCGGGTATGATAGAGAAACTGCTAGCTAATCCTTTTACAGGTGATGGAACATTACATCCCAATTTGCACCTAATCTATGTGGATGAAGTTTGTGGATTATTTAAGCTTGCAGGTATGCCCGAGGATGTTATCAAGAAGAAGGTATTCCCTTTATCTTTGAAGGGAGATGCATTGACATGATTTAGGCTATGTGATGATATTGGATCATGGAACTACCAACGATTGAAATTGGAATTCATCAGAAGTTTTATCATATGCATCTGGTTCATCATGATCGTAATTATACATATAATTTTTGGCCTCGCGAAGGAGAAAGCATCGCTCAAGCTTGGGGGAGGCTTAAGTCAATGTTATATTCATGCCCCAATCATGATCTCTCAAAAGAAATGATTATTCAAAAAATTTATGCTCAGCTTTTCCTCAGTAATCGCTCCATGCTCGATACTTCTTGTACTGGATCTTTTATGATGAAGACTATTGAATTCAAATGAGATTTATTGGAAATAATTAAACGCAACTCTGAAGATTGGGACCTCGACGAAGGTAAGGAGTCAGGTATAACACCTAAGTTTGATTGTGTCAAATCTTTTATGGATACCGATGCTTTCCGTGAATTTAGCACTAAATATGGACTTGACTCTGAGATAGTAGCTTCTTTCTGTGAATCCTTTGCTACTCATGTTGATCACCCTAAGAAGAAGTGGTTTAAATATAATCCTCCCATCAAAGTAAAAGTAGTTGCACCTATTAAAGTTGAAGAAAAGACTATCACTTATAATGATCCTGTTGTTCCCACTGCTTATGTTGAGAAACCACATTTCCCTGTTAGAATTAAGGATCATGCTAAAGCTTCAACTATAGTCAACAAGAGTAATATTAGGACACACAAACCCCCTGAGCAAATTAAAGTTGAACCTAGTGTTGCTATGATTAAAGATCTCTTGGTCGATAATATTGATGGGCAGGTTATTTACTTCTGCAATGAATCTACTAGAATTGCTAGACGTGATACTAAAAATATACATAGACCTGTTGTAGGATGCATGTTATTTCTGTTAAAATAGGAGATCATTGCTATCATGGCTTATGTGATATGGGTGCTAGTGCAAGTGCAATACTTCATTCCTTATACAAAGAAATTATGCATGATATTGCACCTGTTGAGATAGAAGAGATAGATGTTACAATTAAGCTTGCCAATAGAGATACTATTTCACCAATTGGGATTGTTAGAGATGTTGAAGTCTTGTGTGGGAAAGTTAAATATCCTGCTGATTTTCTTGTTCTTGGTTCCCCACAAGATGACTTTTGTCCCATTATATTTGGTAGACCCTTCTTGAATACTGCTAATGCTAAGATAGATTGCAATAAGGATATTGTTTCTGTTGGTTTAGGGGATATGTCTCATGAGTTTAATTTTGCTAAATTTCGTAGACAACCCCATGATAAAGAATTGCCTAGTAAAGATGAAATTATTTGTCTTGCTTCTATTGCCGTGCCTCCTACTGATCCTTTAGAACAATATTTGCTAGACCATGAAAATGATATGCTTATGAATGAAAGAAGTGAAATAGATGAAGTATTCTTTAAATAGGGACCTATTTTGAAACACAACTTGCCTGTTGAAATCCTAGGGGATCCTCCTCTACCCAAGGGTGATCCCGTGTTTGAGCTTAAACCATTACCTGAAACTCTTAAATATGCTTATCTTGACGAGAAAGAGATATATCTTGTTATTATTAGTGCTAACCTTTTAGATCATGAAGAAAAGAAATTATTGAAAACTCTCTAGAAGCACCGTGCTGCTATTGGATATACTCTTGATGATCTTAAGGGCATCAGTCCCACTTTATGCCAACACAAAATAAAGCTGGAGAAAGACGCTAAACTAGTTGTTGATCACCAACGACGGTTAAATCCTAAGATGAAGAAGTGGTGAGAAAAAAATACTAAAGCTTCCGGAGGCAGGTATAATTTATCCCGTTGTTGATAGTCAGTGGGTAAGTCCTGTCCATTGTGTCCCTAAGGAGGGAGGCATTACTGTTGTTCCTAATGACAAAGATGAATTGATCCCACAAAGAATGGTTACAGGTTATAGAATGGTAATTGATTTCCGCAAATTAAATAAAGCTACTAAAAAAGATCATTACCCTTTACCTTTTATTGATCAAATGCTAGAAATATTATCCAAACACACACATTTTTGCTTTCTAGATGGTTATTCTGGTTTCTCTCAAATACCTGTGTCAAAAGAGGATCAAGAAAAGAAAACTTTTACTTGCCCTTTCGGTACCTTTGCTTATAGACGTATGCCTTTTGGATTATGTAATGCACATACTACTTTTCAAAGATGTATGACTGCTATATTCTCTGACTTCTGTGAAAAGATCATTGAGGTTTTCATGGATGATTTCTCCGTTTATGGAACTTCTTTTGATGATTGCTTAAGCAACCTTGATCAGGTTTTGCAGAGATGTGAAGAAATTAATCTTGTCTTGAATTGGGAGAAATGCCACTTTATGGTTAATGAAGGTATTGTCTTGGGGCATAAAATTTCTGAAAGAGGTATTGAAGTTGATAAAGCTAAAGTTGATGCTATTGAAAAGATGCCGTGTCCTAAGGACATTAAAGGTATAGAAGTTTCCTAGGTCATGCCGGTTTTTATAGGAGGTTCATTAATGACTTTTCTTAAATTTCTCGGCCTCTGACTAATCTCTTACAAAAACATGTTCCTTTTGTCTTCGATGATGATTTGGGGTGCGGTACACGCCTTAAGCCGGACAGGGCCGACTCCTCGCTCTAAGCGGCATGAGTCTTTAGGGACTCGAAACCTCTCGAACAGCGACCGGTCTCTCACCTTATCATGACAGTCAGTTTTAGCTTTCTCTACTGAGGTGCTTAGCCCAGCAGAACCGAGGCACAATTGCAGTAGTTCTCCTAGTGCTACCTTAGCCGATATAGCGGAACGTAAGGTACCAAAACATGGGAGCCGGGCAAACCCAACTATTGACCCAAGACATGATTCAGAGCTGATGCATATAATGCTATAAGTTCGGGGTGCCACACTGTCAAAAGTGTTCGGACTTCTCACGCCGTATTATGGGGTATGCTTAAGCCCCTAGCGTATTGGCCGTACCAGAGTGTACGGGTGCTAGATGTTGTGAATGGTGTCACACCCTAGCTAGTTCAAGCATTAGAGTGTGCATCATGTTTAAATTTCTCTTAAATTTGAAATGGGGAAAGCAGAAACCCCCAACACCCCCTGGAAACAACTAGGGTTTACTAAAATTATCTTCAATGAACCTGAAATGCCCTTCTAAAAAGTTCACCCTCTTTGTCTTGGGTTAGAACCTCTGGCAAAATTGGTGCACAATTTTCTAGGTCAACAGAAGGTCATTGAATTAAATCATAAGTATTTGAATTTGGGCATTTAAATGCTATAAAATAATTTAAATGCTCAAATAATTCTGGAAATAAATGTTTGCTGTTAGGAATAATCCCAACAGAGCCCACAATTATTTTCAGGATTTTAGTAAGTGCCTAAGTATTTTTTTAATAAAGCCCTAAAGCTACAGAAAAATAGAAAAAGAAAAACAAAACAGGAAAGAGAGAAAGGGAAAGGCTTACCTGGCGCCACCCACCAGGCCCACCTGCCGGCCCAGCCCAGCTACCGCTCCAGCGAGCTGCTTGGCTCGGCCAGGCAGGCAGGCAGGTGCTCGACGGCGGCACCAGCGCGCGCCACGCAGCTGGCTGCCGCCCTGCTTCCTCCCCTCGCCGCCCTGCTGGCGTGGACAGGCTCCACGTTGCCGCCCCGACCCCCTGGACACGCTCATTCGCCCCCTGCCTCACTCCCTCGCTCCCCTTCGCCATGGCCGATGCAGCCGTCGCCGTCCCGCCACCGTAGTCGCGTCCATCGCCGTCCCCGTGCTACACCACCGTGTCCACTCGCTCCGCCATCGTCGACTACTTCGAATAGACCGAGCCCCGAGCGCTCACACGCTCTGCAACACCTCCACCGACCCCGCCTTCGTCAGCCACCGCCGGAGATCCCTTTCGACATCGCCGCCGCATCAGCTCGTCCCCGACCGCGCCGTCTGTCTCTGCATGACCGCCGTGAGCCCAGCTACCTCCCCATCCTCTCCATTCTCCTCCTCGTGCACCACAACGAGCACATGGAGCTCACTCGCACGCACCGCCGCGGAGCTCGTCGCTGACATGTCTCCGGTTAACCACCGGCCAAGCCATCTAGTCTACTAACCTCACCGCATCCCCAGGAGCACAACGCCCCACTCCACGCACCTCGCCGTGCCCCACAGCCCCAGGTTCGTCCTCACCCGACTCCGGCGACCGCCAAGCTCGTCGCCGGCAACGTTTCCGGCCACCCCGAGCCCAACCACCACCACCAAACGCTGCGGCTCGTTCCTAGCTACCCATAGATGACCTCCGCCGTCCATTTGGTCGCCGGAATGCACTAATGCACTTCCGCCACCGCGTCCGGCCTCGCCGGCGAGTTTGACCGTTGACGTTGACTGGGTGGGCCCAGGTTGACTCCCCTGAGTCAATGACAAGTGGGCCCCCCTCTGCTAATTATCCAGATTAGTTCTAACTAAAGTTAGTTAGTTTAATTAACTACTGACACGCGGGACCCACTGGTCTGTTTGACCTGGACGTCCTCGTTGACCCTGACGTCACCCTGACGCATTGCTGACGCAGTAATTGATTTACTGGAATTAGTTTTATACAGGAAATTCCAGAAAATGTTTAAAACTTCTAAAAATCATAGAAATTCATCCGTAACTCCAAATGAAATAATTTATATATGAAAAATTATCAGAAAAATTCAATCTATCCATCTGTAATGGTTTCATGCATGACAAAACAAGTTTACTTTGGTGTTTAAGCAGAATAAGGAAATGCACTATTAAGGCCATGTTTAATGAGCTAATATTTGAATCTTTGATTCAAATGAGTTCATCCCTTTCTATGTTAGCTTGCATTAGGCCAAGACACATTCATATTGCCATGTCATAGCATGCATCATATTGTTGCATATCGTCATGTGTTGATTGTGTCCCGATGTGTTCTTCTTGGTAGGTTCTGCCTCCGAGGATATTCACGGGTATCCAACTGAAGGGCAGTATCCCGCTACCACTCCATCAGGCAAGCAACCATTGATCATTCCGATACAAACCCATGTTCTCGCTTCTGCTCTTGTTTACTGCATTAAGACAACGCGATTCAAACTGCTGTGTGCTACGGTAGTTGAACCCTTATCCTCTGCATGACCTTTCATTGCCACAGTAACTAGATGAAACCCACTAGCATGTGTAGGAGTTGATTGAGCCATGTATGTGATTCCTACCTTGCTATGCCTGCTATGCTTAGAGTTGTGTTAGGTCTGGTTCATCTAGGTGATGGGCTAGAGTGAAATGCTTATGTCGGTAATGTGAGGGATGTGTTGAACATGTTTTGGTAAAGGTATCGATGAGAGGCCATGTAGGAGTACATGGTGGGTTGTTTCATTGAGGCCGTCCATAAGAACTGAGATCTGTATGCGTGATTTAAGATTCAGATACTACCACACATTGGGCCCGAAACCAATGGACCCTCTCGGCTTCTTAATCACCCTAGTACTCTGTCCAGGAGTTGCAAATAGTTTCTGGTGTTTGTAGGTTATGTGTTGGCGGCCGTGCGTAGCGCTGACCCTAGGGGTGGGCTATGTTGCAGTAGATACACCATGGCACGGTGTACCGAGTCACCCGTTTGGTGTCACGGGAACCCTGTTCACATCATTCGGGGCCGTATGTGGAAACATCAGCCGGACTCCCTGCGGATGGAACCTGGATAGGCGATAAACCTGGACTAGAGACTTAAGTGTTTAGGTAGGCCGTGGCCGACACCCTCGCTGGGCTTCCGCTTGAAGGTTGCCGAGTACATGTTGTGTAAATGGCGGTAAGTGGTGAAAGCGTGTATGACGAAGTACACCCCTGCAGGGTATAAAACTATTCGAATAGCCGCGTCCGCGGTAAAGGACTACTTGGTTGCCTATACAGTTCATAGACAAGTTAATGGATACTACTAAAAGACTCAAGATAAGTGTGAGTACCGAGGATGGCCCTCTCGTAGGATGACGAGGGAGGATCCCGGTGGAGTATTGTGTTGGTGAGTAGTGGACTCGTGTGCGAAAACTATTTTACTGGTGGAGTTCCGTAGGATAGCTTAGCCAAGAGTCAAAGCTGGCTTGCTGCATCAACCCCACCACCTTCTTGAGAATAAGCATGTATAGTAGGTTCTGATGTAAGACTTGCTGAGTACCTTTGTACTCATGTTTGCTTAATTACTGTTTTCAGACGACAACACCGCCCCCTCCGATGGGTTCTACGTAGACCTTGACGTCGACGAGTGACTAGCCACCCAGGTGGTGATCCTGGCCATGGAGGGCCCTATGTAGATAGACAGGCTTCGAGAAGCCTTCTTTCTTTCTAGAGTCTGTACTCAGACTAGTTGCTTCCGCATGTGCTTGTATGATTGTATGACTTGAGTGTCGGGTCATGTGACCCCTATCTGTATGAACATGTTATGTATGGCTCTCTGGAGCCTTTAAATAAAGTACTTGAGTTGTAGAGTTTTGTTGTGATGCCATGTTGTATGTACTCATATCGGGCATATTGTGTGTATGATTGAAATGCTTGGTATGAGTGGGATCCGACAATCTAGTTGTTTATCCTTGGCAGCCTTTCTTATGGGGAAATGTAGTCTAGTGTTCCTCGAGCCATAGTAGTCCGCTACAGCCCGGTTCACCGGAGTCCTGCTAGCCCAGCACTACTGTTCAGGACACTTGACTGGCCGGCATGTGTTTCACTTCGTTCCTATGTCTGTCCCTTCGGGGAAATGTCACGCGGTGACTTCCGGAGTCCTGCCTAGCCTGCTACAGCCCGGGTTCCCCGGAGTCCTGTTAGCCCAGTGCTACAGCCCGGAATCACTCGCTGATGACCGACATGCTCGATGTGATTCATGTATGCCTGTCTCCATAGGTCTGTGCCGCTTTGGGTTCACGACTAGCCATGTCGGCCCGGGTTCTCTGTCATATGGATGCTAGCGACACTATCATATACGTGAGCCAAAAGGCGCAAACGGTCCCGGGCCATGGTAAGGCGACACCCGTGGGATACCGTGCGTGAGGCCGCAAAGTGATATGAGGTGTTACCGGCTAGATCGATGTGACTTGGAATCGGGGTCCTGACAGCGTTGGTATCAGAGCCGGACTGCCTGTAGGTTCGTTGAGCCAAACTGGTCGATGTCGAGTCTAGAAATGCTTTAGTTATATGTAGGGGAATTGATTGTGGGAGGGAACGTAAGGCTCTTTTACTCCTTTACTCTATGCCTCTGATCTGAGTCATTCTCTTCTCATTCAACGTGGGTTAAGGACTAGGCTCTCTTCTTCTATCAGGTTCACGTGTTACTAATCCGTAGTAGCTTATAGGATTGTTGTTACGAGTTCCAGTTAAGTTCCTACTATTCTTAGTATGTTGCTAATTGGATCAGAACCTTGATATGATATTGTTGAGTGGTATTGCAAACTGTTGTGGATGTCTCAAATCTTTTTCCGAGCATATACAGTTGTTATGCTGTCCAATTTTCCCTAGAAATTCTGATGTCTTTGCCTTGTGGTTGTGCTTTCAGATGGCCAACCGTGTTCATAACCAAGTGGTTCGCCTGACCCGGTGCCTCGACGTGCCCGGTCATACTGCTATGGTAGTCCGGGTAATGATCGAGACGGGTTACCGTTGGTATCCCGAATACACTGTCGAAGAGCAGTTCCGCGACTTTAATTAAAGCCAGTATTTCTGCACCGTCAGGATATTTCCTTCTTATCCTGGATCTACCGAGTCCCTTCACTGTTCCTATGGACTCGGGGTTACCGTTGAGATGGCTATGCAGGATGCTGCCTATTCCATGATGACCATCATGCGAGTCCGGACTGGCCTGCTTCGGAACACCGACTTCCGTTACATGCCAGCTTCACTTCCGGGAGCGCAAGGGTATCTTCAGGCTATCTATGCTGACTCCACTCAGGAGGACTCATTAACTCGTACCACTGCCGAGATGCTCGAAGATAAGGACCGAGAGAATCGGGCCTTGAGGCTGGAGCTTTTCAATACCCGTGCTGATCATTGCGCCACATTGACTCGGTTTGCACCTGCAGTGCAAGCTGGATGTATGGATACAAGGGATCTGTATCCTGTGAGATCAGCTCTGCCAGACATGGTGGATTGGCATGATGTGGGAGGCATCACCCCACCCCGTGGTCCCCGCAGGCCACCGTTTGTTAGTCCAAGACCTCATCCTAGCCCCTATGGTCCACAGGCTCCTCAGGACCGTCTGTTCCCGGATGGTCACGTTGAACTTCCAGGCTATGGAGGTGACTTCTATGAGGACTACTACGGAGCTGTCTGAGTTAGTAGTAGTACCACTAGTATTGTAGTAGTTGTATCTCCACTGTCCTGCGTGACTTGTGGAATATGACTTTGCGTGTAATCGATTCCGGAGGTGTAGACAAATAATGTATAGGAGCTTGGAATGCCTCCGATGAGATGTAACGTCTTTCATCATAGTTGTACTGTAGCCTGGGCTTGTACTAAACTATGCATGATGTGTATGACCGTTGGTATATATATGGCAGTTTTAAATTACCATGACATACGGATGAACATCTCTGCATTCCGTGTTATCCATTACATTCTGCACTTCCTTGCTAAGTTTGAGCCATCCTTGTCTAAACTGTTGTCTTGTTTTCTCCTAGGATGGTCAACACCCGCAGCAACCCTACTGCCCCGGAGCAGGGGGAAGCCAGTGCAGCTAGAGGTGAAAATCTGCCTCACCCGCCTTCTTTGGCCGAAGTAATGCTGGAGGCGGAAAGAAACAAGCGTGAGACTAACCGCCTGCTGGAGCGGATTGAGCAGAACACTGCACGCCACCCATGAAATGACTTGGTGTCAATCAATGACTTTATCAAGCTGTACCCACCAAAGTTCAACCATTCCGTTGAACCCCTCGACACGGATGACTGGCTTCGCAGCATCACCCACAAGCTACGTTCTGCCAACGTAGTCGAAGCCGACAAGGTTACTTATGCTGCCTATCACCTCGAAGGCCCTGCTAGCCTTTGGTGGGAAAACTTCGAAGCTATGCACCCGGTCGGCCAAATCACTACTTGGACTGAATTCAGTGAGGCTTTCCGTGAGCATCACATTCTGGAAGGTCTCATGGATCGCAAGAGGGAGGAGTTCTGCAACTTCACCCAAGGAAGACTGACTGTGGATGCATATAGTCGTGAATTTGGGAATCTGGCACGCTATGCCCCTAAAGAGGTATCTACTGACGCTAAGAAGCAGGCAAGGTTCCGCAAGGGACTTAGCCCTAAGCTTCGCCGCGATCTCCGTCTGCACGAGTGCACATCCTTTCAGAAGTTAGTCAATAAAGCCATCAGTGCTGAGACAGGCCAGACTGATTATGACACTTCACGCAAACACTCCCGTGATTTTGGCTCTTCATCCGGCTCTGGAGCTCAGAAGCCCCGGGTGTGGATCCCAAGCACGACACTGCCACCCAGGTTCATCCCAAGTCCATCCTTTGAGGCGCCTCGTCCCAACCAGCAATTTGCACCGCCCAAGCCCTATGGTGGCCCTGCTGCTAATGCTGCTCCACGCCCCAATGTGGTGACATGCTTTAAGTGTGGAGAGCCGGGTCACTATAGTCGAGAGTGTCCCCAGAACAACCCCAATCAAACTGGAAAGTCCATTGGCCGTGGTAAGCCCGCGGGAAAGACATTCTACGCCAAGCCGGTCACTACTGCCCGTGGTCATGTCAACTATGTTTCAGCCGAGGAGGCTCATGAGGATCCTAACGTCGTCCTTGGTACGCTCCTTGTTAACTGCCATCCGGCATATGTTCTTTTCGATACTAGAGCATCTCATTCATTCATATCCGAGATCTATGCTCGATTGCATAACACGACATTCTGTGACATGCCCACTTCCATGGTAATTCAAACTTCGGGTTCCAAATGGCAAACTTCTAGAGTAAGCCATGGGAACAAAATTCTTGTCGATAGACTTGTCTTCCTTGCATCCTTAATAGCTCTCAAGTCCTCGGACATAAACATCATCATGGGTATGGAATGGATGTCATCTCATTATGCTAAGATTGATTGTGCCACTAGAACCATTCAACTTACTCACCCCTCGGGCAAGACAGTTAATGTCTTAAATCGAGTGGCCAAGCGCCAACTTTACTCCCTAAATGCCAACCCCCTTCCAGACCTTGAAGATGTTCCGGTAGTCCGAGACTTTCCGGATGTCTTTCCAAAAGAACTGCCAGGTGTTCCACCTGACAGGGATGTCGAGTTTGTGATAGACCTTCTTCCGGGAACCGTTCCAATTTCTAGAAGACCCTACAAGATGGCACCCTTAGAACTAGCCGAGCTTAAGAACCAACTCGATGAGTCCTTGGAAAAGGGTTTCATCCGTCCTAGTTCCTCTCCTTGGGCTTGCCCCGTTCTATTCGTCAAGAAGAAGGATGGAACGGATCGAATGGTTGTGGATTACCGACCTGTCAACTTGGTCACCATCAAGAACAAATGCCCGCTTCCCAGGATCAACGACCTGTATGATCAGCTCGCTGGATCCTCAGTCTTCTCCAAGATGGATTTGAGGTTGGGCTACCATCAAATCAAAATCAGAAACGGGGACATTCCCAAAACGGCTTTTGTTACTCGTTATGGCCAATACGAGTACACCGTTATGTCTTTCGGTTTAACCAATGCCCCAGCCACCTTCTCCCGGTTAATGTACTCGGTTTTCATGGAGTACTTGGACAAATTTGTCATAGTATACCTCGATGACATACTCATCTACTCCAAGAATGAAGAGGAACATGCTGAACATCTAAGGCTGGTATTGATGAAACTTCGAGAGCATCGCCTTTATGCCAAATTCTCCAAGTGTGAATTTTGGTTGCCAGAAGTAACCTATCTAGGCCATGTAATCTCTGGTAAGGGTATTGCTGTCAATCTCGAGCGAGTTCAAGCCGTCCTTGATTGGACTCCACCTGAGACGGTTAAGCAAGTTTGAAGCTTCCTTGGCTTAGCAAGCTATTGCCGCCGCTTCGTCGAGAACTTCTCCAAGGTTGCTAAACCTCTAACTGAACTCCTCAAGAAAGATAAAAAGTTCGAGTGGACTCCACAGTGCGAGTTCAGCTTTCAGGAACTGAAAAGACGCCTGACATCTGCTCCCGTACTGGTACCACCAGATTTCTCCAAGGACTTTATTATCTATTGCGACGCCTCGCGACAAGGACTAGGTTGCATACTCATACAAGATCGTCAGGTAATTGCCTATGTTTCACGGCAATTACACCCACATGAGGAAAATTATCCCACACATGATCTAGAGCTTGCAACTGTAGTCCATGCACTTAAAACTTGGCGACATTACCTCCTCGGTAATCGTTGCGAGATCTTCACCGATCACCAAAGTTTGAAATATATCTTCACCCAACCAGATTTGAATCTCAGGCAAAGACGTTGGGTCGAGTTGATCTCGGATTACGACTTAGGAATAACTTACACCCCGGGCAAAGCCAATGTCATGGCTGATGCGCTAGGCCGTAACTCCTATTGTAACAACCTGATGTTACAACAAAGTCAACCACTTCTCCATGAGGAATTTCGTAAGCTTAATCTTCACATTGTTCCTTGAGGATTCCTATCCACCCTGGTGGCGAAACCTACCCTTACGGATCAGATCATCAAGGCACAGAAGGTAGATCCGGGAATCTCCCGTATTAAGAGAAACATTAAGAAAGGAGTCGCGAATTGTTTCTCCATTGATGATCAAGGTGTCGTATACTTTGGGAATCTCCTAGTGGTTCCAAAGGCACGAAACCTGAGGTGGCTGATCCTTAAGGAAGCTCATGAATCCCCTCTCACCATTCATCCCGGTAGTACCAAAATGTATCAGGACTTACGCCAGAGGTTTTGGTGGACTAGGATGAAGAGAGAAATCGCTCAATACATTGCTAATTGCGACGTTTGTCATTGTGTTAAAGCAGAGCATCAATGGCCTGCTGGCACCCTTCAACCTTTGGCTATTCCCGAGTGGAAATGGGATAAAATCAGTATGGATTTCATCACTAGGTTTCCCAGGACCAAGAGAGGGAATAATGCCATCTTCGTCGTGATCGACCGACTTTCCAAAGTAGCCCATTTCCTACCTGTTCGTGAGAGTATCACCGCTAGCCAGCTAGCCGATTTATACATCTCCCGAATAGTGTCTCTTCATGGTGTCCCATTGGAAATTAACTCAGACCATGGGAGTCTCTTCACCTCTCGATTTTGGGAAAGTTTCAAAAATGCTATGGGAACTCGTCTCTCTTTTAGCACCGCCTTCCATCCTCAATCAAGTGGTCAAGTAGAGCGAGTCAATCAAATTCTGGAAGATATGCTCCGAGCTTCTGTTATCTCGTTCGGAATGAGTTGGGAGAAATGCCTTTCATTCGCGGAGTTTGCTTATAACAATAGTTATCAAGCTAGCTTGGGCAAGGCTCCTTTCGAAGTTCTCTATGGACGAAAATGTCAAACGCCTCTTAACTGGTCAGAAACCGGGGAAAGACAACTCTTTGGCCCGGATATGATTCAGGAAGCAGAAGAGCAGGTTCGCGTTATTCGTGAGAAATTGAAAACAGCCCAATCTCGTCAAAAGAGTCAATATGATCGTAAACATAAGCCTATGACTTATGAAGTCGACGAGAAGGCTTACCTTCGGGTTACTCCGTTAAAGGGAACCCATCGTTTCGGTATCAAAGGCAAATTGGCTCCTCGTTACATTGGACCCTTTCGCATTCTTTCCAAACAAGGAGAAGTTGCCTACCAATTGGAACTACCTCCGCATCTTTCGAGAGTTCATGATGTCTTCCACGTTTCACAACTCAGGCATTGCTTCGCGGATCCTATCCGTGGAGTGGACCACGAAACTCTTGATCTACAAGATAACCTCTCCTATCGAGAATATCTCGTTCGTATCCTTGATCAAGGCAAGCGTACCTCTCGACATCATAATATCAAGTTTCTCAAGGTTCAATGGTCACACCATTCCGAGGAAGAAGCCACTTGGGAAAGGGAGGATCGTCTTCGACTCGAGTACCCCACCTTCTTTCCAGAGGATCCTAAATCTCGGGACGAGATTCTTTTGAGTGGGGGTGAGTTGTCACACCCTAGCTAGTTCAAGCATTAGAGTGTGCATCATGTTTAAATTTCTCTTAAACTTGAAATGGGGAAAGCAGAAACCCCCAACACCCCCTGGAAACAACTAGGGTTTACTAAAATTATCTTCAATGAACCTGAAATGCCCTTCTAAAAAGTTCACCCTCTTTGTCTTGGGTTAGAACCTCTGGCAAAATTGGTGCACAATTTTCTAGGTCAACAGAAGGTCATTGAATTAAATCATAAGTATTTGAATTTGGGCATTTAAATGCTATAAAATAATTTAAATGCTCAAATAATTCTGGAAATAAATGTTTGCTGTTAGGAATAATCCCAACAGAGCCCATAATTATTTTCAGGATTTTATTAAGTGCCTAAGTATTTTTTAATAAAGCCCTAAAGCTACAGAAAAATAGAAAAAGAAAAACAAAACAGGAAAGAGAGAAAGGGAAAGGCTTACCTGGCGCCACCCACCAGGCCCACCTACCGGCCCAGCCCAGCTACCGCTCCAGCGAGCTGCTTGGCTCGGCCAGGCAGGCAGGCAGGTGCTCGACGGCGGCACCAGCGTGCGCCACGCAGCTGGCTGCCGCCCTGCTTCCTCCCCTCGCCGCCCTGCTGGCCTGGACAGGGTCCACGTTGCCGCCCCGACCCCCTGGACATGCTCATTCGCCCCCTGCCTCACTCCCTCGCTCCCCTTCGCCATGGCCGACGCAGCCGTCGCCGTCCCGCCACCATAGTCGCGTCCACCGCCGTCCCCGTGCTGCACCACCGTGTCCACTCGCTCCGCTGTCGTCGACTACTTTGAACAGACCGAGCCCCGAGCGCTCACACGCTCTGCAACACCTCCACCGACCCCGCCTTTGTCAGCCACCGCCGGAGATCCCTTTCGATGTCGCCGCCGCATCAGCTCGTCCCCGACCGTGCCGTCTGTCTCTGCGTGACCGCCGTGATCCCAGCTACCTCCCCATCCTCTCCGTTCTCCTCCTCGTGCACCACAGCGAGCACACGGAGCTCACTCGCACGCACCGCCACGGAGCTCGTCACCGACGTGTCTCCGGTCAACCACCGGCCAAGCCATCTAGTCTACTAACCTCACCGCATCCCCAGGAGCACAACGCTCCACTCCATGCACCTCGCCGTGCCCCACAGCCCCGGGTTCATCCTCACCCGACTCCGGCGACCGCCAAGCTCGTCATTGGCGACGTTTCCGGCCACCCCGAGCCCAACCACCACCACCAAACGTTGCGGCTCGGTCCCAGCTACCCGTAGATGACCTCCGCCGTCCATTTGGTCGCCGGAATGCACTAATGCACTTCCACCACCGCGTCCGGCCTCGCTGGCGAGTTTGACCGTTGACGTTGATTGGGTGGGCCCAGGTTGACTCCCCTGAGTCAATGACAAGTGGCCCCCCTCTGCTAATTATCCAGATTAGTTCTAACTAAAGTTAGTTAGTTTAATTAACTACTGACACGCGGGACCCACTGGTCAGTTTGACCTGGACGTCCCCGTTGACCCTGACGTCACCCTGACGCATTGCTAACGCAGTAATTGATTTACTGGAATTAGTTTTATACAGGAAATTCCAGAAAATGTTTAAAACTTCTAAAAATCATAGAAATTCAACCGTAACTCCAAATGAAATAATTTATATATGAAAAATTATCAGAAAAATTCAATCTATCCATCTGTAATGGTTTCATGCATGACAAAATAAGTTTACTTTGCTGTTTAAGCAGAATAAGGAAATGCACTAGAGACTTAAGTGTTTAGGTAGGCCGTGGCCGACACCCTCGCTGGGCTTCCGCTTGAAGGTTGCCGAGTACATGTCGTGTAAACGGCTGTAAGTGGTGAAAGCATGTATGACGAAGTACACCCCTGCAGGGTATAAAACTATTCGAATAGCCGCGTCCGCGGTAAAGGACTACTTGGTTGCCTATACAGTTCATAGACAAGTTAATGGATACTACTAAAAGACTCAAGATAAGTGTGAGTACCGAGGATGGCCCTCTCGTAGGATGACGAGGGAGGATCCCCGATGGAGTATTGTGTTGGTGAGTAGTGGACTCGTGTGCGAAAACTATTTTACTGGTGGAGTTCCGTAGGATAGCTTAGCCAAGATTCAAAGCTGGCTTGCTGCATCAACCCCACCACCTTCTTGAGAATAAGCATGTATAGTAGATTCTGATGTAAGACTTGCTGAGTACCTTTGTACTCATGTTTGCTTAATTACTGTTTTCAGACGACAACACCGCCCCTCCGGTGGGTTCTACGTAGACCTTGACGTCGACGAGTGACTAGCCACCCAGGTGGTGATCCTGGCCATGGAGGGCCCTATGTAGATAGACAGGCTTTGTGAAGCCTTCTTTCTTTCTAGAGTCTGTACTCAGACTAGTTGCTTCCGCATGTGCTTGTATGATTGTATGACTTGAGTGTCGGGTCATGTGACCCCTATCTGTATGAACATGTTATGTATGGCTCTCTGGAGCCTTTAAATAAAGTACTTGAGTTGTAGAGTTTTGTTGTGATGCCATGTTGTATGTACTCATATCGGGCATATTGTGTGTATGATTGAAATGCTTGGTATGAGTGGGATCCGACAATCTAGTTGTTTATCCTTGGCAGCCTTTCTTATGGGGAAATGTAGTCTAGTGTTCCTCGAGCCATAGTAGTCCGCTACAACCCGGTTCACCGGAGTCCTGCTAGCCCAGCACTACTGTTCAGGATACTTGACTGGCCGGCATGTGTTTCACTTCGTTCCTATGTCCGTCCCTTCGGGGAAATGTCACGCGGTGACTTCCGGAGTCCTGCCTAGCCTGCTACAGCCCGGGTTCCCCGGAGTCCTGTTAGCCCAGTGCTACAGCCCGGAATCACTCATTGATGACCGACATGCTCGATGTGATTCATGTATGCCTGTCTCCATAGGTCTGTGCCGCTTTGGGTTCACGACTAGCCATGTCGGCCCGGGTTCTCTGTCATATGGATGCTAGCGACACTATCATATACGTGAGCCAAAAGGCGCAAACGGTCCCAGGCCATGGTAAGGCGACACCCGTGGGATACCGTGCATGAGGCCGCAATGTGATATGAGGTGTTACCGGCTAGACCGATGTGACTTGGAATCGGGGTCCTAACAAATGGACATATATATAAAAAGGAAGAATACAATAATAGTCTTAATGCAATGCATTGTTTATCCAAAAAGGTGCGTTAAAGCGGAATGATACAAGTAGTGCGATAAGCAAAAAGTAGGACTGTTTGACATGTCCCTTCCAAGTGCAAGATGAGGAATAGTATTAAAGCAAATATTTCACTCATTGTCGTAATCCACCTGGGAGTTCCGTGGTGTGACGTAGCTTTCTGCCTCCTTGGTTGCTGCATCATGTGTTCGGCAATCATGCTGCCGGATAGGGTTTCCAGAGATTAAAGTCCTGAAAGAGAAAAATAACAAAGCAGTAAGCCCCTAGTGTGGTTTAAGCCGCGACTTGGGGCGTGCCGCAGTCGTGCCCCCTCCCCGCCTGTGCCCATGGTATTTTTAATGTGTAATTATGTACGCGTGGCATGGATTTCGCCATTTGGCCGGGACCGGGGTGGGGGCCGCATTGCTATGCAAGATCGGAATGTGCCAGGCGGTCCTGTTGCTGATTACTCCGGGCGTGCTTGAAGGTGTCCGGGTCCTTAATCGCCGAACTAGTGGATTGCCTTAAGAGGCTGCTTTGTGCTTCTGCTGCGAGGGCCGCAGTGTGCTCCTCCGTGCGGAGAGAGCGCTCTGTGTTTCCATTGACTGTGATGACCCCCCGAGGTCTTGGAATTTTGAGCTTGTAATATGCATAATGCGGTACCGCATTGAATCTTGCGAATGCGGTTCGCTCGAGCAGTGCATGGTAGCCACTGCGGAATGGGACTATGTCGAAGATTAATTCTTCGCTTCGGAAGTTATCCAGGGATCCGAAGACCACTTCTAGTGTGACTGAGCCTGTGCAATGGGCCTCTAGACCTGGTATGACGCCTTTAAAGGTCGTTTTGTGGGTTTGATCCTTGAGGGGTCGATACCCATTTTGCGCAATGTGTCCTGATAAAGCAGGTTCAGGCTGCTGCCGCCGTCCATTAGGACTCGAGTGATGTGAAATCCGTCAATGATTGTGTCTAGGACTAGTGCGGCGAATCCGCCATGACGGATACTAGTGGGGTTGTCCCTGCAATCGAAGGTGATCGGACAGGAGGACCATGGGTTGAACTTTGGGGCGACTGGCTCCAACGCATATACGTCCCTGAGCGCACGCTTCCGCTCCCTCTTGGGGATGTGGGTTGCATATATCATGTTCACCATCCGCACTTGTGGGGGGAACCTCTTCTGTCCTCTGGTGTTCGGTTGCCGGGGCTCCTCCTTGTCATTGCTATGTGAGCCCATATCTTTGTTTTCGGCATTTAACTTGCCGGCCTGCTTGAACACCCAACAATCCCTGTTGGTGTGGTTGGCTGGCTTGTCGGGGGTGCCGTGTATTTGGCATGAGCGATCGAGTATACGGTCCAAACTGGACAGACCCAGAGTGCTTTTTTTGAATGGCTTTTTCCGCTGACCGGGTTTAGAGCCTTTGAATCTGGCATTGACTGCCGTATCCTCGGTATTGTCGTTGTTAATGCGACGCTTATGCTTGTTGCGACGTGACCTGCCATTGCCGTCCTTGGTATCCGAAGTACCATGGTTCTTTGATATGTTATTACTGCGAGCCAGCCAACTGTCTTCTCCCGCACAAAAGCGGGTCATGAGTGTCGTGAGGGCTGCCATAGATTTCGGCTTTTCCTGACCAAGGTGCCGGGCTAGCCACTCGTCGCGGATGTTGTGCTTGAAAGCTGCTAGGGCCTCTGCATCTGGACAGTCGACGATTTGATTTTTCTTTGTTAGGAACCGTGCCCAGAATTGCCTGGCCGATTCCTCTGGCTGCTGAATTATGTGGCTCAAGTCATCGACATCTGGTGGTCGCACATAAGTGCCGTGAAAGTTGTCGAGGAATGTGGCTTCCAGATCTTCCCAACAGCCAATGGACTCTGCTGGCAAGCTGTTGAGCCAATGCCGAGCTGGTCCTTTGAGTTTGAGTGGGAAGTATTTGATGGCGTGTAGGTCATCACCGCGGGCCATGTGTATGTGCAGGAGGAAATGCTCGATCCATACCGCGGGATCTGTTGTGCCGTCGTATGATTCTATATTTACGGGTTTGAAACCCTCTGGGATTTGATGATCCATTACTTCGTCTGTGAAGCATAAGGGGTGTGCGGCGCCTCTATACTGGGCTATATCGCGACGCAACTCAAATGAGTCTTGCCCGCTGTGTTCGGCCCGGCCGGACTTACTTTTACTGTATCCGGCGTGACGATTATCGTCTCGCATAGTGGCACGCCCTCGTGATCCATAGATCGATCTTGCATGTTTTGCTTTGTCGTCCAATACGTCTCGCAGGTCTGGCGTATTTCCCCATGCCTTTTTATTTGAATGGCGTCGGGGTGCGGGCTCAGCTTTTGGCTGGAATGTTTCTCTGTCGCGGCCACGAGGTGGCAGATCAGACGCGTCATACGTCGGGGATGTAGGTTTCGGTGCTTATCCTCCAGTCGGGTAGCAACCTTCACTTTGGGTAACTCTTGGAGGGGCGTTCGAGTTTATGTTCCTCGGCCGCCAGGACTTCAGTCCATCTGTCAGCTAGCAAATCTTGATCAGCTTGAAGCTTCTGCTGCTTTCTCTTAAGGCTATTTGTCGTGGCTATAAGCCTGCGCTTGAAGCGCTCTTGTTCGACGGGATCCTTTGGCACGACGAATTCGTCGTCGTCGAGGCTTGCCTTGTCTTCGGAGGGAGGCATGTAATTATCATCCTCAGCCTCTCCGTCTGCCGCTCTCTTAGAGGGCTGGCCTCTCCGTCCTCCTTCCCTAAATCTTGCTGGAGGGGATTGTTGCCGTCTTCGGCACTGTCCGGGGTGCTATTATCTCCTATGCCGGTATCACCACTTTTGCCTTGGCGGGACTTAGAGCGGCGCCGCTGACGCCGGCGCTTGGGTTGCTTCTTAGGGGGGGGGGGTTCATCCTCCGTTGTCTCGTCGCCATTGCCTTCTTTGGGTGTGTCCACCATGTATATATCGTATGATGAGGTGGCTGTCCAGTGCCATGTGGGTAGTGGTTCCTCTTCGCCTCCCGCATCATCGTCCATACCGTCGATGTCTTCGGAGTCGAAGTCAAGCATGTCGGTTAAGTCATCGACAGTGGCTACTAAGTGGGTGGTGGGTGGGCGGTGAATTTCTTCATCATCCGCATCCCAATCCTGCCGGACATAGTTCGGCCAGGACTCTCCTGAGAAGGAGAGAGACCTTAATGAGTTTAGTATGTCTCCGAAGGGCGAGTGCTGAAAAATATCCGCGGAGGTAAACTCCATGATCGGCACCCAATCGGATTCGATAGGAATGGGCGCAGGCGGTTCGGAGTCCGTGGCCGAAGAAGGATCCGATAGTTTGGCAACACGGCTCTTGTGAAGGGTAAGGTCGACATTCGGCTCGATCACCGCAGAGGATACGGCCTTCGTGGCAGGGTCTATCCACCCGTCCACGGATGGCGAAACTGGCTCCGAATTGAGGGTCGGAGCAGCTGCCGGTGCGAGTTCTCGAACACTGTCCGATGGTAGAGCTAAATCCATCGAAGATCAAGTCTCCGCGGATATCGGCCGTGTAGTTTAAGCTTCCAAACTTGACCTGGTGGCCAGGGGCGTTACTTTCGATCTGCTCCAGATGGCCAAGCATGTTGGCCCGCAGGGCGAAGCCGCCGAACACAAAGATCTGTCCGGGGAGAAAAGTCTCACCCTGGACTGCATCGCTATCGATGATCGTAGGAGCCATCAAGCCTAATGGCGACGACACAGAGGAACTCTCAATGAAAGCACCAATGTCGGTGTCAAAACCTGCGGATGTCGGGTAGGGGGTCCCGAACTGCGTGTCTAAGGCGGATGGTAACAGGAGGCAGGGAACACGATGTTTTACCCAGGTTCGGGCCCTCTTGATGGAGGTAAAACCCTATGTCCTGCTTGATTTATTCATGATGATATGAGTATTACAAGAGTTGATCTACCACGAGATCGGAGAGGCTAAACCCTAGAAGCTAACCTATGGTATGATTGTATGTTGTCCTACGGACTAAAACCCTCTAGTTTATATAGACACCAGAGGGGGCTAGGGTTACACAAGGTCGGTTACAAAGGAGGAGATATACATATCCGTATTGCCTAGCTTGCCTTCCACGTCAAGTAGAGTCCCATCCGGACACGAGACGAAGTCTTCAATCTTGTATCTTCATAGTCCAACAGTCCGGCCCAAGGATATAGTCCGGCTGTCCGGAGACCCCCTAATCCAGGACTCCCTCAATGGGTCTTGTCCATCACATCATTCTCTAATGATGTGATCCCGTTCATCAAATGACAACATATATCTATGGTTAGGAAACTTAACCATCTTTGATTAATGAGCTAGTCAAGTAGAGGCATACTAGGGACACTCTGTTTGTCTATGTATTCACACATGTACCAAGTTTTCGGTTAATACAATTCTAGCATGAATAATAAACATTTATCTTAATATAAGGAAATATAAATAACAACTTTATTATTGCCTCTAGGGCATATTTCCTTCAGTCTCCCACTTGCACTAGAGTCAATAATCTAGTTCACATCGTCATTTGATTTAACACCAATAATTTACATCTATATGTGATTAGTTCACATCTCCATGTGACTAACACCCAAAGGGTTTACTAGAGTCAAGAATCTAGTTCACATCGCTATATGATTAACACCCAAAGAGTACTAAGGTGTGATCATGTTTTACTTGTGAGAGAAGTTTAGTCAACGGTCTGCCACATTCAGAGTCGTATGTATTTTGCAAATTTTCTATGTCTACAATGCTTTGCACGAAGCTACTCTAGCTAATTGCTTCCACTTTCAATATGTATCCAGATTGAGACTTAGAGTCATCCGGATCAGTGTCAAAGCTTGCATCGACGTAAACCTTCACAACGAACTTTTTGTCACCTCCATAACTGAGAAACATGTCCTTATTCCACTAAGGATAATTTTGACCGCTGTCTAGTGATCCATGATACGTCTTCATCGTATCTACTTTTCCAAACACTTTTGCCCTTGTTTTGGACTCTAACTTGCATGATTTGAATGGAACTAACCTGGACTGACGCTGTTTTTAGCAGAATTACCATGGTGTTATTTATGTGCGAAAACAAATGTTCTCGGAATGACCTGAAACTTCACAGAGCAACTTTTCAGAAAATATGAAAAATACCTGCAAAAGATGAAGGACAGGGGGCCCACCACCTGTCCATGAGGGTGGGGGGCGCGCCTGCCCCCCTAGGGCATGCCCCCTACCTCGTGGGCCCCCTGTTGCCTCTCCGACTCCAACTCCAACTCCATATATTGTGTTTTGGGGAGAAAAAAATCAGAGAGAAGAAATCATCGCGTTTTACGATACGGAGCCGCCGCCAAGCCCTAAAACCTCTCGGGAGGGCTGATCTGGAGTCCGTTCGGGGCTCCGAAGAGGGGAATCCGTCGCCATCATCATCGTCATCATCAACCATCCTCCATCACCAATTTCATGATGCTCACCACCGTGCGTGAGTAATTCCATCGTAGGCTTGCTGGACGGTGATGGGTTGGATGGGATCTATCATGTAATCGAGTTAGTTTTGTTAGGGTTTGATCCCTAGTATCCACTATGTTCTGAGATTGATGTTGCTATGACTTTGCCATGCTTAATGCTTGTCACTAGGGCCCGAGTGCCATGATTTCAGATCTGAACCTATTATGTTTTCATCAATATATGAGTGTTCTTGATCCTATCTTGCAAGTCTATAGTCACCTATTATGTGTTATGATCCGTTAACCCCGAAGTGACAATAATCGGGATACTTACCGGTGATGACCGTAGTTTGAGGAGTTCATGTATTCACTATGTGTTAATGCTTTGTTCCGGTTCTCTATTAAAAGGAGGCCTTAATATCCCTTAGTTTCCGTAAGGACCCTGCTGCCACGGGAGGGTAGGACAAAAGATGTTATGCAAGTTCTTTTCCATAAGCACGTATGACTATATTCGGAATACATGCCTACATTACATTGACGAACTGGAGCTAGTTCTGTGTCACCCTAGGTTATGACTGTTACATGATGAACCGCATCCGGCATAATTCTCCATCACCGATCCATTGCCTACGAGCTTTCCATATATTGTTCTCCGCTTATTTACTTTTCCGTTGCTATTGCTATCATCACTACAAAATACCAAAAACATTACTTTTACTAGTGTTACCTTTTGTTACGGTTATCACTACTATCATATTACTTTGCTACTAAACACTTTGCTACAGATATTAAGTTTCCAGGTGTGGTTGAATTGACAACTTAGCTGCTAATACTTGAGAATATTCTCTGGCTCCCCTTGTGTCGAATCAATAAATTTGGGTTGAATACTCTACCCTCGAAAACTGTTGCGATCCCCTGTACTTGTGGGTTATCAAGACTATTTTCTGGCGCCGTTGCCGGGGAGCATAGCTCTATTCTTTGAGTCACTTGGGATATATATCTGCTTATCATTTATGAAGAACTTGAGAGATCCAAAAACCAAGATCTATCCCTCAACTATGAGGGGAGGTAAGGAACTGCCATCTAGCTCTGCAGTTGATTCACCTTCTGTTTTGAGTAAGCTTGCGACACCTACACCTGCTTCTGCTATCCGTTCTAATATGTTGCATGTTATTGATGATGCCACTTCTGCTATGCATGATACTTATGATGAAACTACTTCTATGCTTGATACTACTGTACCACTTGGTAAATTTCTTGATGAACAACTTGCTAGAGCTAGAGAAATTGAAAATATTGAATCTGATGATACTGATGAAAGTGATGATGAAGAATCACTTGGTATTCCTAAAGTTATGTTTTTGATCAAGAAGCTTCTTTAGCTATTTTAGCTTGCAAAAATAGAAATGAACTCAAAAGGTTATTAGCTAAATGGAGTAAGCAATCTCTAAATGCTAGAATGAAACCTAACCCTGCTTTTGCTACTTCACCTATCTTTGTTACTGATAAGGATTATGAATTCTCTGATGATCCTAATATAATTACTTTGGTTGAATTTGATCCTTTTCATGGTTATGAATCTGAAACTGTTGTGACACATCTTACTAAACTGAATGATATAGCCACCCTGTTCACTAAAGATGAGAGAACTCGTTACTTTTATATCCTTAAAATATTTTCGTTCTCATTAAAAGGTGATACTAAGATATGGTTTAATTCTCTTGATCCTGGTTGTGTGCGTAGTCCCCAGGATATGATTTATTACTTCTCTGCTAAATATTTCCCTGCTCATAAGAAACAAGCTGCTTTAAGGGATATATATATATATATAATTTTGTGCAAATTGAAGAAGAGAGTGTGACGCCCCGAGACCGTTGTGCCAGGTGTCTTTTCTAGTGGTGTGTTTTCAGTTTCGTTCATCTCCGTTGCAATCTTTTCTCCAATTTGTTTAACCTTTTCAAGGTTCTTGGTTTTCACTCGTTTGTCAAAGAAGCAACTTAGTTTTACCTCTTCTCTTTGTCTTCCGTTTTTCCCTCCGGTGCCATTCTAGATCTCGGGACGAGATCCTCTCGTAGTGGTGGAGTGTTGTGACGCCCCGAGACCGTTGTGCCAGGTGTCTTCGAGTTATTGGCTGATGTTGCCAGGTCATTTTCTTGCGTGTTGCATTTCATCATGTCATCATGTGCATTGCATCATCATGTTTTCGAAACTTGCGTCCGTCTGGGTTTCCCAATTCCTTCCGTTGTCCGTTCTGAGCCCAGACACACTTGCATGCACCCGCGACATGTCCGAAATAGTATTTTATAAGTGGCCGGAAAATGTTCTCGGAATGGGATGAGAGTTGGCATGCGGTCTTGTTATAGTGTAGGTAGACCGCCTGCCAAGTTTCATCGCGTTCGGAGTTCGTTTGATAGCCTAACCGTTAAACTATAGCGGCATTATAGCCGATCTTTTCGTCGGACGTTTTCAGTCTCCGGAAACAGTCGCTGGGCCTCTCTCTTCTCTTCTCTCAGCTCGAGACCGTCTACACAGCCCACTACTCTCCGCCAGGCCTTACCTAACCTCTCTCGTCAGCCCGCGACCCTCCTCGCGCGCGCCCGAAAGTTGTCCCGGACCCGACCCGAGCAGTCGTCACCGTTGTGCCCGGATCATCCCCAAACATCTACAAAACGTCACTGTTTTCTCATTTGGACTTCCTAGTTTATTTTTCTCGACCGTTCAATTTTATTTGGAGGGACGGATTAGCCCCTAAACTTCCCTCTTTTCCTTATATAAAAACTCCCTAGTCTAAATCTGGACAAAACCCTAACTTCTAGGGAGATGTCCCATCGATCCCTCTTGGCCGCTGCCACCTTCCAATCCACCTCGAGCTGTTCACCCAACCAACCACCAAACTGATCCAGAAATCCATCCCCACCAATCCTGCCCGAGCCCCGAGCCAACCCCCACAGCACGCCGTCTCCCAGCGCTCAATCCAGATGGGATCGAGACTACAGCCGAGCGCCTCCTCCTCACCTCATCTCCCTCGCGCAGGCCAACCACCGATTCATCTCCGCTGGCCACCAGCAGCAGCACCAGAGCCAACCTCGCGCCTCCTCTCTCGTTCCTTCCTTCTTTCTTTTCCCTGCTGCCCGTGCTCATTTCCCTCTCTCTCCCTCTCCCATTTTGATGTGCAGACGTTCAAGCCGCAGGAGTAGCGCCACCATTGCCTTGTTCCTGCAGGAGGCAAGCTCCGTCGCCTGACCTTGGAATGTCCAGGTCCGTCCGGCCTCCGTCAGCCTCGCCGTACGCCAAGTCCGCCGCTGTCGTCCTGCTTCACGAGGCCCTGTGTTCCCTGCCTCCTCCCCGCCAAGTTCGTTGTCGCCGTCCTGTCTCCTCTCGGCGAGCGCCTCGCCTCTGCTTCGAGGACGAGCCAGGCGCGCCCGGGTTGACCCTCCGTATGGACCGCGCCACTGCTTCCTCTTCGTCCTGCTCGTCCGCGACCCCTGCGCCCGTCCCGTCCGCCCTCGACCTTCCCTTGGCTGTCGCCTGCTTCTGTAGGAGTCCAGGGCCGCCGCTAGGTCCTGCTTCGAGCACGAGTTCAAGGACGAAGATGCACCTGCTCCCGTTGACCGTGCGCTCTCCCATCGCCTCGCTGGGCCACTGCCTAGATCCACCCTACTTCCCCAGATCCGGCCTGTTACAACCTCTTCCCAACTGGGCCTCAGCCCAATGTGAGCCACCCGGGCATTTCCCCTTTTGTTTTTTACTTGTTGGGCCGGCCTGCCAGTTTTGGCCTGAAGAGATTTTTTTAGGCTCTGCGTTTTTCTGTTTATTTCCTGAGACTGCAGTTTTTCAGAAGAGCCCCTAAACTTCATGCATTTAATATCTCACAAACCGTGCATCGGATTAAAACAAACTTAATATGAAACTTGCTTAGTTTTTCATCTAGTTTAATAATATATCGTTTTCATCCATGTTTTAAATATTCAAAATGTTGGTTGTTTAAATTTGCTCCTATGCCATGTTAAAATGCTTAATTCATAACTTAATAACCGTAGCTCCGATTTTAATAATCTTTATATGTAAATGGGGTAGAAAAATGCCTAGTTTAATATGGTGGCCTTATTTTGCATGCTTAACAACTCTAAAATTATGTTAGGGCAGAACAGTACCAAACCTAAAATATGCACATGAGGATTTTTTCGGACTTGTTGTTTGTTGTTCCGGCCTCATTTAAACTTGCCTAGATAGGTAGTTTTCTTTTGCTTCACCTCTTGCCATGCTACCAACATTTAATATTGTTGAGTACCTAAACGAGAGAGAACTAAATAAGTCATGTGGTGTTTTCTTCAATATGCAACTCCGTTGCATAATGAGCTCCACTTAATTTGTAGGATTGTTTGTGCACTTTGTCATGCCATGCCCCATTAAACCGCACATGCATCATACTTGATTTTGCATCATGCCATGTTATGTGATGGTTGTTTACTATGTTGCGTGCTTCTTTCCGGTGTTTGCTTCTTCGGGTTGGTTCCGATAACGTCGCATTTTTGAGGACCCGTTCGACTACGCCCGTTTGTCTTCTTCATGGACTCGTTCTTCTTCCTTGTGGGATCTCAGGCAAGATGATCATACCCTCGAAATCACTACTATATTTGCTATGCTAGTTTGCTCGCTCTTTTGCTATGCCAATGCTACGATGCCTACCATTTGCTTTCAAGCCTCCCAAATTGCCACGTCAAACCTCTAACCCACATGTCCTAGCAAACCGTTGATTGGCTATGTTACCGCTTTGCTCAGCCCCTCTTATAGCGTTGCTAGTTGCAGGTGAAGATTGGAGGCCGTTCCTTGTTGGAACATTTATTTACTTGTTGGGATATCATTATATTGCCATGTTATCTTAATGCATCTATATATTTGGTAAAGGGTGGAAGGCTCGGCCTCTCGCCTGGTGTTTTGTTCCACTCTTGCCGCCCTAGTTTCCGTCATATCGGTGTTATGTTCCCGGATTTTGCGTTCCTTACGCAGTTGGGTTATAATGGGAACCCCTTGATAGTTCGCCTTGATTAAAGCTTTTCCAGCAATGCCCAACCTTGGTTTTACCATTTGCCACCTAGCCTCTTTTCCCTTCGGTTTCCGGAGCCCGAGGGTCATCTTATTTTAGCCCCCCCTAGGCCAGTGCTCCTCTGAGTGTTGGTCCGAACTAGAGTCCTGTGCAGCGCCCCCTCGGGGAAACTCGAGGTTTGGTTTTAGTTGTATGGAGAGCTCATCTGAGTGTGACCTAAGAACGATATATGTGCAGCTCCTATCGGGATTTGTCGGCACATTCGGGCGGTGTTGCTGGTCTTGTTTTAACCTGTCGAAGTGTCTTGAAGAACCAAGGTACCGAGTCTGATCGGAACGTCTCGGGAGGAGGTCTATTCCTTCGTTGACCGTGAGAGCTTGTCATGGGCTAAGTTGGGACTCCCCTGCAGGGATTTGAACTTTCGAAAGCCGTGCCCGCAGTTATGGGCAGATGGGAATTTGTTAACATCCGGTTGTAGAAAACCTGAACTTGACCTTAATTAAAATGAATCAACAGCGTGTGTTACCGTGATGGTCTCTTTCCGGCGGAGTCCGGGAAGTGAACATGGTGTTGGAGTTATGCTTGACGTAGGTTGTTTAGGATCACTTCTTGATCATACTTTTATCGACCGTGCTTTGCCTTCTCTTCTCGCTCTCATTTGCGTATGTTAGCCACCATATATGCTAGTCGCTTGCTGTAGCTCCACCTCATACCTTTACCCTTCCTATAAGCTTAAATAGTCTTGATCGCGAGGGTGCGAGATTGCTGAGTCCCCATGGCTCACAGATACTTCCAAAACCAGTTTGCAGGTGCCAATGTTACCGAGCAGGTGACGCAACCAAGCTCGAGGAGGAGCTCGATGAAGATCTTGTCCTTTATGTTGTTTTGTTCTAGTTGATCAGTAGTGGAGCCCAGTTGGGGTCGATCGGGGACCTTTGTCGCATTTGGGGTTCTTATTTTATTTTGGCTCCGTAGTCGGGCCCTGATTGTACTTGGATGATGTAATGCTTTATTCATGTAATTGTGTGAAGTGGCGATTGTAAGCCAACTATGTATCTCTTTCCCTTTATGTATTACATGGGTTGTGTGAAGATTACCTCACTTGCGACATTGCTTTCAATGCGGTTATGCCTCTAAGTCGTGCTTCGACACATGGGAGATATAGCCGCATCGAGGGCGTTACAAGTTGGTATCAGAGCCTTCCCCGACCTTAGGAGCCCCATTGCTTGATCGTTTTTAGTGGCCGAGTTGTGTCTAGAAAAATGTTTTGAGTCATTTAGGAATTATATATCAGAGAGTTTAGGAATTCTTTTTACTTCCCAGTCTCCTCATCACTCTGGTAAGGCATCCTGACGTAGAGTTTTGACTCTTCTCTTCTCAAATTTCACTAAATTTTTTTTAGGATCACGCGGGTATCTTGGAATCGTTCCGATGGTTTTGTGACGAGAACATTGTCTTGGTGCCTCCTGTCAGGGGTTTTGTGGCAGTGTCCCGGGGAGTTGAGCTCCGAGGTGTTGTCGTCACAATTTTATCGTTGCAATTCTGGAATACCTGAGATTAGTTTCGCCTACATCGAAAATCTCTTTTATGCAGTTGTTGGTGAGATAACCTCGACGCCACCCAGTACTGGGGCGGGAGTTCGGGAGTATTGCCATAACTCGTATAACGGATGCTTTTCGAAGATTGAGGTAGACGATTTCCGAAGATTTCTTGGTTATGTGTTGAAGGATGGATACAGCTGGATGTAGGATTTGCTAGTTTGGGTGAGATATTATGCTTCCCCTGTATCCCCAAAACCTGATTGCATAACCGGAAAATTTCGGGAGTTTCATAGGTGGGAATTCAAGTAGCTCTTAGGATATCTTTCCATTCACGGTTATCAACACAAAGTCGGTCCGTTCCATCCTTCTTCTTCACAAAAATAACACCACAACCCCACGGAGAAGAACTAGGCCGGATGAGACCCATTTTCTCTTGAATATCGAGTTGCTTCTTCAGCTCCTTCAACTCCTCAGGTCCGAGCTTGTAAGGACGCTTGCACACAGGTTCCGTACCGGGCTCAAGATCAATAACGAATTCAACTGGCCGGTGCGGAGGCATTCCTGGAAGCTCTTCTGGAAAGACGTCTTGATATTCGCAAACGACTGGAATTTGCGAGATAGCATCCAGTTCACCCTTCTCATTGAGAGAAAACAGACGGATGGTATTATCACGAGCGGCAAAGATAATTACATCCTCAGACGAATGAGTCAATTCAATCTGCCTGGCTGCACAATCAAGCTGAGCCTTGTGCTTAGAAAGCCAATCCATCCCGAGAATAAGATCAATATCCGAGTTACCAAGAACCATTGGAGATGCCAAAAACTTGAAATCACCCATCATGATAGGAATATCCGGAATCATCATACTAGAACTCAGACGCTTAGCCGGAGAGACGACTTGCATAGCTCTAGGTAAAGCCTTAGTACTAAAATTGTTCTCCGATGCAAATGGGAATGACATGAAGGAATGCGATGCACCAGAGTCAAAAAGTACTTTTGCAGGAATATCATTAACATGAAGATTACCCATGATGACATCTGATGAATCCTATGCCTGAGCTGCATTCATCAAATTGACCTTGGCGTGCTTAGGGTTATGCTTGACGATAGCTGTACTTGCCGATCTCACAGGAGGAGGAGGAGGAAGACGCCTCTGGTTGAGACACTTGTTGGCATAGTGACCCTTCTGTTGGCACTTGTTGCACGTGACCTCTGAAAGCGGACGGTGGTATGGAGCGCTCGATCTTGGAGCTTGAGACGAAGTCTTGTTCTGAAAGCCAGGGTTGGGTGGGTGGGAAGAACCACTGCCACCTTTGCTCTCCTGCTGATACGGCTGACGGAACGGAGGAGGAGGAAGCCAATACTTATGCTGCTTGGCCACTTGAGTAGAGGAAGAAGGCGTAGTGTCTATGACTCGCTTCTTGGAAGCATCACACCTCAACTGAGCGGCCTCTTGCTTCAGTGCCATGTTGTAGAACTCATCGTACCTCAACGGCTCAAAGAGGACAAGAGCTAGCTGAATTTCTTCTCTGAGACCACCCCTGAACTGATATATCATGCTCTTCTCATCAGGGACGTCCTGCTTGGCAAAGCGGGCGAGCTTCTGGAACAACTTGTTGTAGTCATAGACAGACAAAGAGCCTTGCTTCAGATTGCGGAATTCCTCACGCTTACTTTCAACCACGCTCTGAGGGATGTGATGAGCTCTGAAATCTTGACGGAATTCATCCCAAGTGATCACACGTCCACCTCTGGAGTCCTTGTACTGCTAGAACCATTCTGCGGCTTGATCTTTGAGTTGGAAGGAAGCGAACTTGACGAAATCTTCAGGCCTGACATTACTGCACTCAAAATGCTTACACAGATCCACAAGCCAATCGTCAGCATCGGTTGCCTCAACACAATTGCTGAAATTCTTTGGCCCGTTAGCAAGGAACTGGTTGAGTGTAGCAAAGTGATTCTGATTGTTGCCTTGATTCCCTTGGTTGCCTTGATTGCGCTCTTGAAGAATTTGCATGATCAACTGTGTGTTTGCATTGGTTGCGGCCATCACAGCTTGCCATGCCTCCGAAGGAGGTGGAGGTGGTGGCGGATCTTGATTCTGATTCTGACTGGTGCTCTTAGAGGGAGCCATCCTGGAGAGGTTGACCACCGTTAGCACATTGACAGATAAATGAAGCTGAATCCAACGGAATGAAAATTGCAACATATAGTCTTCACATCCGAACAAAATGAACGAATGCATTCCTCTTGAAATGGTCACATATCCATAAATTGAGAAGCCACATAGAATTAAGGTAGAGAAGTAAATCAACAAGGTATGGATCAAGAACGAATAATCGGTAAGAAATCCCAATCTCAAACCAATATCCGTGGAAGAAGAAACTAGAGCTACAAGAATTCCCACCTATGAAACTCCCGAACCTTTCCGGTTATGCAATCAGGTGTTGGGGATACAGGGGAAGCATAATATCTCACCCAATTCTAGCAAATCCTACATCTAGCTGTATCCATCCTTCAACACATAACCGAGAAAAACTTCAGAAACCATCTACCTCAACCTTCGGAAAAACATCCGTTATACAAGTTATGGCGATACTCCCGAACTCCCGCCCCAGTACTGGGTGGCATCGAGGTTATCTCACCAACGAACTGCATAAAAGAGATTTTCAATGTCGACGTACTAAACTCAGGTATTCCAGAATTGCAACGATAAAATTATGACGACAACACCTCAGAGCTCAACTCCCCGGGACACTTCCACTAAACCCCTGACAGGAGGCACCAAGACAATGTTCTCATCATAAAACCATCGGAACGATTCCAAGATACCCGCGTGATCCTAAATTTTTTTAGTGAAATTTGAGAAGAGAAGAGTCAAAAATCTACGTCAGGATGCCTTACCAGAGCGACGAGGAGACTGGGAAGTAAAAAGAATTCCTAAACTCTCCGATATATAATTCCTAAATGACTCAAAACATTTTTTCTAGACACAACTCGGCCGCTAAAAACGATCAAGCAATGGGGCTCCTAAGGTCGGGGAAGGCTCTGATACCAACTTGTAACACCCTCGATGCGACTATATCTCCCACGTGTTGAGGCACGATTTAGAGGCATAATCGCATTGAAGGCATATGTCGCAAGTCAAGCAATCATCACAAACATCCCATGTAATATAGATAATAAAAGGGATAACATAGTTGGCTTACACTCGCCACGTCAATCAAGTACATAAATAACATACATCATCCAAACACTCATGGCCCGACTACGGCGCCAAAATAAAAGATAACCCAACAAGCGACATGGTCCTGATCACCCCCAACTGGGCACCACTACTGATCATCAGGAAAAGAAACATAGTATCACTGAGAGTCCTCGTCGAACTCCCACTTGAGCTCGAGCGCGTCACCTGGAGCGGAATCATCTGGACCTGCATCTGGTGTAATAGTAATCTGTGAGCCACAGGGACTCAGCAATCTCGCACCCTCGCGATCAAGACTATTTAAGCTTAATAGGTAGGGTAAGGTAAATATATGTGGAGCTGTAGCAAGCGACTAGCATATAAGGTGGCTAACTTATTCGCAAAAGAGAGCGAGAAGAGGACGCAAAGCGCGAGCGAGAAACTAAAAGGACAACCTGCGCAAACATAACTCCAACACCGTGTCCACTTCCCGGACTCCGCCGAGAAGAGGCCATCACGGTAACACACTCGGTTGATTCATTTTAGTTAAGTTAAGGTTCAAGTTATCTACAATCGGACATTAACAAATTCCCATCTGCCCATAACCACGGGCACGGCTTTCGAAAGTTGAAATCCCTGCAGGGGTGTCCCAACTTAGCCCATGACAAGCTCTCACGGTCAATGAAGGAATAGAACTCCTCCCGAGACGTTCCGATCAGACTCGGTATCCTGGTTCTTCAAGACATTTCGACAGGTTAAAACAAATCCAGCAACACCGCCCGAATGTGCCGACAAATCCCGATAGGTGCTGCACATATCTCTTTCTCAGGGCACACTCAGATGAGACTAGTTACGAGTAAAACCAACCCGCAAGTTTCCCTGAGGTGGCCCCGCAGGCAGCTCAGTTCGGACCAACACTCAGAGGAGCACTGACCTGGGGGGGGGGGTTAGAATAAAGATGACCCTTGAGTCCGCGAAACCCAAGGGAAAAGGCTAGGTGGCAAATGGTAAAACCAAGGTTGGGCATTGCTGGAAAAGCTTTAATCAAGGAGAACTATCAAGGGGTTCCCATTATAACCCAACCGCGTGAGGAACGCAAAATCCGGGAACATAACACCGATATGAAGGAAACTAGGGCGGCGAGAGTGGAACAAAACACTAGGCGAGAGGACGAGCCTTCCACCCTTTACCAAGTATATAGATGCATTAAGATAACAAGGCAATATAATGATATCCCAACAAGTAATTAAATGTTCCAACAAGGAACGGCCTCCGAACTTCACCTGCAACTAGCAACGCTATAAGAGGGGCTGAGCAAAGCGTTAACATAGCCAATCAACGGTTTGCTAGGACATGGTGGGTTAGAGGTTTGACATGGCAATTTGGGAGGCTTGAAAGCAAATGGTAGGCATCATAGCATTGGCATAGCAAAAGAGCGAGCAAACTAGCATAGCAAAGATAGTAGTGATTTCGAGGGTATGATCATCTTGCCTGCAAAGCTGTCAGAGTTGACTGGATCCTTGAAAGCAAACTCAACGGGCTCCTCGTTAGAGAACTCTTCCCCCGGCTCTACCCAAACAAGACAAACAAGCAACAAGGACACAATCAACCACGTGCAAGGATCAAACAATATGGTGCAATGATGATATGCTATGCGGGATGCGATGCAGGATGCATATGCAAGATGTGACAAGTAATGCATGAACCTGGGCTCAACTTGGGAATCCAAGTGTGCCACTGGAAAGATGAGATGAAATCGCTTGAAAGCAATATAAAGAACGCCGGAATCGGAGTTACGGTTTGGAAATGGCAAGCGATTCAAATATGACACCGATCTGCGATTTACAGCAAGTAGGCAACTAAATGCAATGAGATGAACATGCTACAACACTCAAACATGGCATAAAAATGCATGGCAGGGATGCATACAAGATGCTTAACAAAAGTCTAGCACTGAGCTACGGCTAAATCATCCATTAACAGGTTCAAACAAGCATGGCAAAAATGCATATGGTAAACATATCTCAGACTTAGTGAAATTAACACTTGTCTGAAATTTTAGATCAGGTAGCCCACTTCGGAGCAACAAAACTACATACTACATGACCTGAACATGGCAAAGTAAGACATGGCATGGAGATTCTCAAAAAGCTTAACAAAAAGTCCCTTAGTGACCTTGAGCCAAAAGGGATCAGAAAATGTACTAATAAGCATGTGAACATCGCAAAAACATAATCAGTTTTCAGACTTAGTGAAAACTGGCACATGCTGAAACATAACTCAAGTAGGCATGTTTACGAGCTCGATGCACTCACTACGGTGTAAGTCCTGACAAGATAAGCATACATCTATCAAGAACACACAAAATTCAAGCTAGACATGGCAAGAACAATAGCATAGCATGCACGGATCAACTACAACATCATCGGCAAAATTGCAAACAAGTTGCCAATCTGCCCAGATTCACAAAGTAGCAAAAGTAGAGCTCGATTGACTCAAGCTAGGGTGCTCTATAATTGCAAACAAAGACATGGATGGATAGAGCAGTACAAGATTAATAAAACATCCTTACTGATCATCCTCAAAAGAGGCACGGATCTCTCGAAAACAACATGAACATATGACAACATGAGATAAACAGGTCAAGGACTTAGTGGAATTGCTAAGTCCCTGAAAACAGAATTACCAAGTGCCTCACTTTGCAAGCTTGCACTAGCCACCACACACATCACAAAAATACATGGGTTGCACCTCTAGAAAGATGACAAAACCCTTAACAAAACATATGTAGAGCAACAGGGCATGTCATGCACACAATAATCATGGCAAAAATGACAAAAGTCTAAATGGAGTAGCAGATCTGACAATAATCTCAAGTATCCCTCTTCTAACAGCATTTCGGGCATCAAGATGAACTCAAATTAAAATGATGCAATGGAATGAAATGATGTACTCTCAGAGACGAACATTTTGATATGCTATATGCATGAATCGGAGCTACGGATGCGAAGTTACGAGGCCATGAACAGGAGCACATGGATCTGAAAATCTGAGGACTTAGTGGAAAAAATCAACCTAGGGTTACTGTAGCTCCGATCTCAGATCTGGCGCACGGATCGAGGATCACCGGACTCTCGCCGAAGTTCATCGCCGGAGTAGGAGGGAGAGGTGGCCGGCGAGGCGGGGGGAGGGGGGTCGCCGGATCTGGCCAGGAAGGCGGCACCGGGCGGACGGGGTGGCGCCGGCTCGGGTCAGCCGCGGTGGTGCTGGGTGGCGTGGTCGCCGGAGCGGCGAGGGCGCGGTGGCGGCGCGGGCGGCACTCAGGCGGCGGGGAGGCGGGCGAAGCGGCGCGGGATGTCGGGCCGGGAGGGCCGCGGTCGGGCCCCGCGGGCCGGCACGGTGGGAGGCGGCGGAGGGCCACGTGGCAACGCCTGATAGGCGCGGGCGGTGTGTCCGGCCGTGCGGAGAGGAGCGGGGCTAGGGTTAGGGGTGGAATGACCCAAAAATTTCGGGGGGAGATGCTATTTTATAGGTAGAGGGAGCTAGGAGACTCCAAATGAGGTGCGGTTTCCGGCCACGCGATCGTGATCGAACGCTCCAGATGATGGAGCAGGTTTAGGTGGGTTTTGGGCCAAATTGGAGGGTTGTTGGGCTGCAACACACCGGAGGCCTTTTCGGTCCCTCGGTTAACCGTTGGAGTGTCAAACGAAGTCCAAATGGCACGAAACTTGACATGCGGTCTACCGGTAGTAAACCAAGGCCGCTTGGCAAGTCTCGGTCCAATCCGGAAATGTTAAATCCCCACACACGAAAGAAAGGTAGAAATGACCACCGGAGGAGAACGAAGCGCCGGAATGCAAAACGGACAACGGGGAAAATGCTCGAATGCATGAGATGAACACGTATGCAAATGCAATGCACATGATGACATGATATGAGATGCATGACAACGATAACAACACACGGAGACAAACACCCGAACCCGAGAAAATAAAATAACTTAACGCCGGAAACGGCAAGAGTTGGAATACATATTGGGAAAGTTACATCCGGGGTGTTACATGAATAAAATTGATAACCCTAGTATATAAACAACATTTAATATTGTTGGGTACATAAACGAGATCAAACTAAATAACTCGAATGTGGGGTTTCGTCAATATGCAACGGAGTTGCATGTTGAGCTCCACTTAATTTGTAGGATCGTTTGTGCATTTTTCCATGCCATGCTTCATTAAACCGGACATGCATCATACTTGATTGTGCATCATGCCATGTTCATGTCGTGGTTGTTGACTATGTTGTGTGTTTCCTTTCCGGTGTTGCTTCTTCGGGTTGGGTCCGATAACGTCGCATTTGTGAGGACCCATTCGTCTATGTCCGTTTGTCTTCTTCATGGACTCGTTCTTCTTCCTCGCGGGATTTCAGGCAAGATGACCATACCCTCGAAATCACTTCTATCTTTGCTTGCTAGTTGCTCGCTCTTTTGCTATGCCTATGCTGTGATACCTACCACTTGCTTATCATGCCTCCTATATTGTTGAACCAAGCCTCTAACCCACCTTGTCCTAGCAAACCGTTGTTTGGCTATGTTACCGCTTTGCTCAGCCCCTCTTATAGCGTAGTTAGTTGCAGGTGAAGATTGAAGTTTGTTCCTTGTTGGAACATGGAGGTGTTGTTCCTTGTTGGAACATGTTTACTTGTTGGGATATCACAATATCTCTTATTTAATTAATGCATCTATATACTTGGTAAAGGGTGGAAGGCTCGGCCTTATGCCTAGTGTTTTGTTCCACTCTTGCCGCCCTAGTTTCCGTCATATCGGTGTTATGTTCCCGGATTTTGCATTCCTTACGTGGTTGGGTAATAATGGGAACCCCTTGATAGTTCGCCTTGAATAAAACTCCTCCAGCAATGCCCAACCTTGGTTTTACCATTTGCACTAACAACCTACCACCTTCCCTTGGGTTCTGTAGACTCAAGGGTCATCTTTATTCTAACCCCCCCGGGCCAGTGCTCCTCTGAGTGTTGGTCCGAACTGAGCTGCCTGCGGGGCCACCTCGGGGAAACTTGAGGGTTGGTTTTACTCGTATCTAGTCTCATCTGAGTGTGCCCTGAGAAAGAGATATGTGCAACTCCTATCGGGATTTGTCGGCACATTCGGGCGGTGTTGCTGGTTTTGTTTTAACTTGTCGAAGTATCTTGTAGAACCGGGATACCGAGTCTGATCGGAATGTCTCGGGAGGAGGTCTATTCCTTCGTTGACCGTGAGAGCTTGTCATGGGCTAAGTTGGGACACCCATGCAGGGATTTGAACTTTCGAAAGCCGTGCCCGCGGTTATGGGCAGATGGGAATTTGTTAACGTCCGATTGTAGAAAACCTGAACTTGACCTTAATTAAAATGAATCAACAGCGTGTGTTACCATGATGGTCTCTTTCCGGCGGAGTCCGGGAAGTGAACACGGTGTTGGAGTTATGCTTGACATAGGTTGTTCTAGGATCACTTCTTGATCATACTTTTATCGACCATGCTTTGCCTTCTCTTCTCGCTCTCATTTGCGTATGCTAGCCACCATACATGCTAGTCGCTTGCTGCAGCTCCACCCCATACCTTGACCTTTCCCATAAGCTTAAATAGTCTTGATCGCGAGGGTGCGAGATTGCTGAGTCCCCGTGACTCACTGATACTTCCAAAACCAGCTTGCAGGTGCCGATGAGTTCGTGCAGATGATGCAACCAAGCTCGAGGAGGAGCTCGATGAAGATCTTGTCCTTTATGTTGTTTCGTTCTAGTTGATCAGTAGTGGAGCCCAGTTGGGGTCGATCGGGGACCTTGTCGCTTTTGGGGTTCTTCTTTTATTTTGGTTCCGTAGTCGGACCTTGATTGTATTTGGATGATGTAATGCTCTTATTCATGTAATTGTGTGAAGTGGCGATTGTAAGCCAATTATGTATCTTTTCCCCTATTGTATTACTTGGGTGGTGTGAAGATTACCTCACTTGCGACATTGCTTTCAATGCGGTTATGCCTCTAAGTCGTGCTTCGACACGTGGGAGATATAGCCGCATCGAGGGCGTTACAAGTGTTGTGACGCCCCGAGACCGATGTGCCAGGTGTCGTCCAGTTATTCGCTGTTGTTGCCATGTCATTTTCTTGCTGTTGCATTTCATCATGTCATCATGTGCATTGCATCATCATGTTTTCAAAACTTGCATCCGTCCTGGTCTCCTCGTTCCGTCCGTTGTCCGTTCTGAGTCCAGACACACTTGCACGCGCCTGCGGCATGTCTGAATTATTATTTTGTAAGTGACCGGAAAATGTTCTCGGAATGGGATGAGAGTTGACTTGTTGTCTTATTATAGTGTAGGTAGACCGCCTGTCAAGTTTCATCGCATTCGGAGTTTGTTTGATAGCCCAATGGATAACTATAGCGACATCATAGTCGGTCTAACGTTGGACGTTTTCGGTCTCCGGAAACAGTTGCCGGGCTGCCTCTCTCTTCTCTTCTCTCAGCATGAGGACTTCCGCACAGCCCACCACCTACCGCCAGGTCCAACCTAACCTCTCTCGTCAGCCCGCGGCCCTCCTCAGTTGCGCGTCCGAAACTGTCCCGGACCCGACCCGAGCGGTCGAGAATAAAATAGCTAGGAAGTCCAAATAAGAAAACGGTGATGAATTTAAGGGTCATCGAGGGCGTTACAAGGTGGAAATGTTGACGGATATATGATATGAAATTGGGGTTCGACGTCTAGTGGTCCGCCTATTCACGGTTGGTGTCGTGGATTTGTCACGGCAGATGTCCTCGTGTAAGGACTTAGTCGCGAGGCCAACGCATCTATGTGGTAGCTTGAGAGGGGTTGAGTGGGATGAGAGACGCAGGGCGGATCAACACACAAGACGAGGATTTAGATAGCTTCGGGCCCCGGGAAACATCATCCGGTAAAAACCATACATGCTGTTGAGGCTAGGTCCCATTATCATCACGAGGGAGTCGCTGTAAACCGGATCTCCTCTTTGTGTCTAGCCCTAAGATTGTTTCTTCTTGCTTGTAGCTTGTCCCTCTTTGGGGAGCCCTGCCCCTCCTTATATATGTTGAAGGGGCGGGTTACATGTGGAGTCCTATTAGGATTAGGACTAGTCTATCTCTAATACAAACCGGATACAAGTCCTGGTCTCAACTCCTTGTAAGGTAAATATTCCTCCTGCCTTTCCTCTTAAACCGGCCCACCATAGTATGAACCGGCCTTCTGGGCCATGGGCCTCGTCATCCATCTGACCCGCCCGCTGGGTTACTGATAAACCGCCAAGACCGGGCGGGTAGCCGGTGAATCATCCAGTCCTGGCCGGTTTATACTCCCGGCTGGTTTACGCCACGGGGTATATCCCCGACATTAGCCTCCAGTTTAATTTGGATTTATCCATGTTAAACTGATCCTGTAAAACAAATACAAGAACAATTTTGACAGACTATGCTCCGGGTTAAGAATTCTTGTAAACTGGCATCTGACCATTCTGAAGTCCTTGTCATTTCCTTCTTCTAGAAAATCCGGATCAATAACCAGCTTCATACTCAAATTGTTGATGTTGGCTTCTTATAAAAAATATTGTGAAGAATAATCCACTTGAGTCGGCTTCCGGAGCACCGATTTAAGAAATATTGGTCTTGAAATACTCATCTGATATTCGGCTGGTTTGAAGATGTAGAACTTGCCGGTTTATGATTACCACCATTGTCTGGTTATAAAAACTGATAATTCCGGGTCATGATTGTTCTCAACGCCGGTTTAATCTGGTTTACTCCAAACTAAAAATTTTGAAGATACTTCTCCCTTATATCCATATTACCTGTAGCCCCCAAGTCTTGAACAAAACAAAGTTATGGTTTAAGACTTGCTTCAATATCAATACTGCCACTTTTGAAGAAATCCATGTTGTTCATCCCAGTCACTAGTAAAAACTGAACACTCCATATTATGTAGCCCCCAAGTGTCGGGTTGTCATGCTTGCAGCAACCTGGGACTTGCAATTGTCTTATACTCATAAAAACTTCAACCAGTGTAGACCCCAAGAGCCGGGTCATTATGCAATAATGAGCAGGGACTTTAATATATACTTCAATGAAAATAACATCATATGATGTAACCCTCATCATGGGACTTGAATCCACGTCCACAAGGTTAAGAGCTTCGTGCTTTACCAACTGAGCAGTGGACTCTTCAATATAATGAATAAAAAGCTTTGTACCTTCAACTGTTGACAGGAGCAATTGGTAGCCCCCAAGGGCCGACTCATTATAATGTGATGAGTCGGGTCTTCAATAATATGAGCAGAAAATTACTTTGCATTAGCCCCCAAGTATCACGGTGCATGCTTGCAGCGACATGAGACTTGCATGTAATCTCAATTTGAATAATGTAGCCCCCAAGTGCCGGGTCGTGAGCCTGCAGCGACTCGGGACTATTCCTTCCATTGTAGAATAAATCATATCCTTTGATAAAATAATAACTGTTGCGCTAAAGCGACTTTGAAAACTCAATAATACCGGTTACTAATAACCATAAAAATCCAGCCATGTTGGCTATTCAAGATAATATAATCCGGTATGAAAAATTCATCCAATATCATAATGAAAATTCAGCCAAATTTGTCTATTTGAATAATATAACCCAATCATTTATAAGCGCATGATTCCAATGGCGCAATCCAAATATATACTGGCGACATATAGTCCAAAGCCAGGCCGGTTTAATAAACTCCGGATAATTTCCCATCATATACTGGCGACTTATCGTCTTAAAGCCAGGCCGGTTTAATAAACACCGGATAATTTATCATCATGCTTTATTCAACCTGTCTCTGCATACAACAAGTTTAAAGTGTCCTGGCGGCTTACCACCGGACGGGTCATAATGCCCAACATATAACCCAGGTTTATAACCAAGGTTGCACTTAAGAATAATCAATGAAATATATCATACCTGTGATATTGAATCACATCATTGGTTTACCAATTTTTTGTAGTAAGAGTGATAACCCCAATCTTGAGTAATGATAACTCCTTTCATACTGTGCCGGTTGATGATAAACTGTACCGGGTTGTGATAAACACCGGTTTAACCATATATAATACTGGCGACTCGTAGTCAAACCAGACCGGGCTGATAGTCTCCGGATTATAACTTGATCCTGTATTGACAACTTGTAATTGAAAGTCAAGCCGGGTTGATAAACACCGGTTTACTCCATAATAGGATGGTAACAGAAAATCAAACCGGGCAGATGGCCTCTGGATTAAGATTTGACCGTGTCCCGTCAATTTGTAATTGACAGTTGAACCGGATTAAAATGTTGTCGGTTTAAAAAACGCAACAAAAATCAAATAACAGTTATGAAAAAATATGGAAGCAAAGGCAATGATAAAAACTGTTTGCAAAAATATGCTATACTGAGCTGATCAGATGGTATTACCATGGTCGGACAGGACCAAGGCCCCCAATAGGAGTGACAATGATTCAAGTCAGCCAGGTCCCCAAATGATTCGTGGCATATATGCCAGATCAAGAGGCGTGGCAATGGTTCGGGTTCGACCATGCCCCCAAGTGATTTTGTGGCCTTAGGCCGACCAAGAGGCGTGACTGGTTCAGACTTGACCATGTCCCCAAATGATCTGGTGGCTGTCGCCTATCAAAGGGTGTTCGTTGGTTCGGACATGACCAAGGCCCCCAGTGATATATAAAAAACAAATGTCAAGGGGTAAACCGGAGGCCGTTTTAAACAGAACCACTTCGTGTAACCTCGCATGATAAGAAAGACAGAGACCCCGCTTTATGAAGCAGAAGCCCCCATGTGATCAATAATATGTTAGGCCAATAAGGCAGGATACCCATGTTTGAACCGCGCATCATGGCAGCAGGTCCTCTTCAGTAATTTTTAACCTTTTTGCAAGAGATAAATTCTTCTTGAACCGGAATTTTGAACCGGGTATTGAGAGCTTCAAAGCTTTGTGGGAGAACAAATTTTCCTTTAAACCGGATTGCAAACCGGAATCTTCGTTTTCAGCTGGAATTTTTCTGATGGCCTTTCAAACTCGAACTTGCGAGAAGTTAATTCCTTTTTGAACCGGACATTTTCAAACCAGATTTGAGAGCTTCAGAGCTTTGTGGGAGAACATATTTCCCTTGAACCGGATTGTAAACCGGATATTTGAGAGCTTCAGTGAGACTGACTTCCCTTGAACCGGATTTTAAACCGGAATCCTTTCTGATGACCCGGAACTTCTTCATTGAGCCGGGATTTTGTAACTGTCATATACTTTCTAAGCCGGAAATTTTCTGACGGCCTTCAAATAACAGTAGCCTCCAGGACCGGGTTATCTTTCCCTCCATCGTCCTGGGGTTCTTAAATTTGCTGAAACTGTCAAGATTTGCTGAGTCATGTCATCGTAGCCCCCAAGTCTCAAGGTGAATCGAGGAGTTGGCTTGAAACTCTCCATATTTGACCGTCATATAAACCGGCATAACTTGTATATCATTGGTGTTGATAGCATGATGTGAATCCACAGAAGGTTGAGGTGACTGCGGCAGGTTATAAATGATCCCGTATGAGCCGTGTCAGCAACTCGGCCAATAGTTCCTTCCAACTGGCTATTTGAATTTAACCAAAACTGTAGTGGCGGTGACTTGTGCGCCTGCCCATTGAGCCACCCAGTGCAGACGGCGGTTGATAGCATATGATAATTTGCCTCCAATTTGAAAGAAAACCGGGCTACCCAAGCTGTGACTTGCTCATGCAGACATGTGCGGCCTGGTATGTTGATGTAGACCAGGCCGTGAGAGACGGACGGTAAAGATGACCGTAACATCAGAGGCGACATAGACAGATGAACCGGCCGTGGTGTTGTAAGCCGGTGCGGACGGGCAAGTTATCCTCCGCGTTGTAAGCCAGGGCGAACGCGTGAACCGGCCGCGTGAGTGGACGGGCGAGTCGTCTGTGACGTTATAAGCCGGTGCGGTCGCGAGAGACGGCCACGGCGTTGTAAGCCGGTGTGGGAGTTTGTTGAATAACAACAACCACCTGTGCCGAACGATATCGGCGTCCCTCCATCTCCACAGTATAATACCACTTTGTAATGAATAATTCTCCTGCATATAAAAAATACCATAGAGCAGAGTAGTTGTGCTCAGAGTAATTAAAGTATACTAAGAAAATGTATAAGGAAAATAACACCTGATTTATTTTTTGGACGCATGTGGGCGTAGCCATTAGCGCGTAGCTGGTCTCCACATATGTGTATTCCATCCAATTTACGCAAACTGATCTCTGAAGAAAATCAGCCCAATACGGAGTACCAGCACTAGTCATGTTGGTTTATTCCTTAGATCTCTGCGGACGGATTAGACAATAATCAGCACCAACCTTCGTCTGCAATTAACACTTTGTTTCTTTGGATTTAATTAGCCCCCACTGTAGGAAACAGTAGCAGCGGCACTGATTCCCTCAGGACTTGAAGCTGGCGTTCCCCTGACACCAGCGGTTTAAACGCGACGGTTCCAGCGTAGCGGAGTAGAACCCGCGAACGAGCGGATCTGGTGATAGCAGCCGGTGGTTTTAGTGCTGTAGGGCCAGCAAAGCGGCGACTCGGAAGATCGTTGGAAACGACGCAATAAAAAACGCCAGCAAAAACTCTTGAGCTGAATAGATCTGCGAGCATAAAATAGCACGAGCAGACCACATATGTTTTCTATAATGCAAATTTAATACGTAGAGCAATGTAACGAAGACGAGTGCACCTGATTACGTCTGTAGGCAGCGACTTTGAATACTCTAATTCCTTCTTCACGGTTTTTTTTCTTCTTTTTCCTTGTTACTATTTGGATGTGACATCCGAAAACGACATGCGTCCGGTCTGGTCACCTGCGGGCTGACTCTGTTTCCTTTTATTTTCCCTGAACCTGACTCTGACTAGCTTTCTTGTGCTGACGTACTGCTACTCGGATTGGAGCTGACGCCTGGGGTTTGTCCCAATTTTGTTTTTTTTGTTTTGATGGCATAAATTCTCAGCTAGTTTTCTCTGCCGCCGCTCCCGGAACGAAGATCGAGGCGGAATCCTAAACTGCATCTCTCCCTTTTCCTTGCGTGAGCCAGAGAAAAACTTCCTTTCCTTTTGTCTTGACATGATGATAAACTTGCCATAGTACTCCCTCTAGTCCACACGCACGCTTAGTCACTCGGGCGCTCCGCAAGCCTTCTACTTCTTTTCTCGATATTTTCAAACCTGTACTATTTGCCTCGGTACTTGGTACACCAGCAGATTATATTGTGGAGGCGCAGAGCAGCAAACGTAACTGCATGGATTGGACAGAACGATTGCAACAGAGATTCCCTGCTCCTGTCGGCGCAACTTGCGATTGACTGATCGCCGAAATAAATTTCTCTTGATCTCAAATCTTGTATATGCCAGATGTAGATTCTTCGGCGCTGGGTCTGCTTTAATCCGGCCGATCGTGAACCTCTCAATCCCTTGAAGGGTTCCCTCCAAGAACTCATCACCACCGTGCGCGGGCCCCACGGTGGGCGCCAACTGTCGTGGATTTGTCACGGCAGATGTCCTCGTGTAAGGACTTAGTCGTGAGGCCAACGCATCTATGTGGTAGCTTGAGAGGGGTTGAGTGGGATGAGAGACGCAGGGCGGATCAACACACAAGACGAGGATTTAGACAGCTTTGGGCCCCGGGAAACATCATCCGGTAAAAACCCTACATGCTGTTGAGGCTAGGTCTCATTATCATCACGAGGGAGTCGCTGTAAACCGGCTCTCCTCTTTGTGTCTAGCCCTAAGATTGTTTCTTCTTGCTTGTAGCTTGTCCCTCTTTGGGGAGCCCTGCCCCTCCTTATATATGTTGAAGGGGCGCGTTACATGTGGAGTCCTATTAGGATTAGGACTAGTCTATCTCTAATACAAACCGGATACAAGTCCTGGTCTCAACTCCTTGTAAGGTAAATATTCCTCCTGCCTTTCCTCTTAAACTGGCCCACCATAGTATGAACCGGCCTTCTGGGCCATGGGCCTCGTCATCCATCTGACCCGCCCGCTGGGTTACTGATAAACCGCCAAGACCGGGCGGGTAGCCGGTGAATCATCCAGTCCTGGCCGGTTTATACTCTCGGCCGGTTTACGCCACGGGGTATATCCCCGACAGTTGGTTTTACAGTGGTCTCGTTGTGTCTTAAAGAGTCCTTGGCTATGCCGACTCGGGGATGCTTCGTATGTCATGTGCACTGCCTTGTACATGATGGTGCTGTACGATCGAGCCCGTGTAGGCCCCACCACGAAAACTTCAGACGAAATCTCTATCATATGTTTGTTCTGGCTTATTCTGCAAGCCAATCCTTTGTTTTGTTTTGAGTTCTGGTATTCGAGTTGCTTCAGAGACAAATGTTGATTCCATACCTTCTCTAAACGGTGTTCTCATGTTCCGATGTGAATACAAATCCTTCATGATAATCGAGTTTGTCATGTCAATCCTTTTTCAACCGGCGTGTTTCTCTTCAAGTGGATCCGATCACTTCAACTTTCGCAAGATCAATTATCAGTTCTTCTCAATGGTGTTTGTTTCACTCGTCTCCAAGGTGCCTTTGTTTTACCACCCTCCCACCCTTGTTTCTTCAAGGACTCAGATTTCTTCTTCAAGTATCCATTTTATTGATGGGAAGTCTCTCCATGTTTTCCATCAATGTTCTTATCCGGTGATTCTCATGAAGATTCTAATGGAGCTTCAAGTTTGTCATTCTTCATTCTTTTCATCTCCGGTGGTTTCAAATCAAGCTTTCAGTGTTCATCTCATATCCCTTTTTCCTCGTTTCAATGCTTTCTCATGCCGGTGCAATTCTTAATCATTCACCTCTCGCTATTCATTTGTTCCGGAGTGCTGAAGATATTTTGAAGATTTGCATTTTTCACCTTGCATCCGTTCAAGCTATTTCAAGGTCCTATCTTATTCAAGCCATTTAATTCAACTGGTGCAATCTCTCCTTCAAATCGTTTAACGATGTATCTTTTGAGTGGGCCCTAACCCACAGGTCTGTTTCCAGGATCTTACCTGACTCTTCTATTTTCCCGGAGCTATCCTCAAATTCTTTTCGAAGTTTGACGTAAGAATGATTTATCATCAGTCATATGGTTTTCTCCAAGATCTTTTAAATTCTTTTCATCTTTGGCTCAACCTTTCCTCTTTTCTTCATTCCGGAGTGTCCAAATAATTCTTGGTGGTGCTTCTTTTTTGCCATTCTCATCATTTGTAGACCAAAGAAGAGTTTTCCTCCATATCTTGCCCCATTCTCGGCCATCCTCTCATAATTGTTTGATTGTGAGAATTCTTTTCACCTATCCGGAGCAATTCAAGAGTCTTCTAAGTTTGATTATCCAGTGTCCATCAATTCAGGTTTATTCATTCTCAGCTGTCAGTTATCAGTCTCCTATTTTACCGGTGCTTCGTTCAAGTGATCTCTAATCAGTTTGTGATCCCTTCATTCTCATGTATCTAGATTCTCTTGAGCATCTTCGTTCATTTGCAAATTCTTTCCAGTGTTTCTTTATCTTCTCTTCGTTCATTTTTAATTCTTACGGTGGTTCATTCAAGATCTCTCTTCCTTGGTTAGCATATCAATCCATTCGTGTTTTCAATCCTACCGATGGCTTGTTGAAGACCGTCTCAAGTTTGCGCTATATCTCGCTTAATCCTTTCTACGGGAATAAGTAGTGTGATAAATCCGTTGATTGTCATCAATTTAATTGGTGAAGGATAAGCATAATGTAATTCTTATTCTTGTTTCATCCTAATGATTAATTCTTATTCCGGAGGCCCTTCAAACTCTCGGTTTCATTTGTTTCATCTTCTCTTTTTCCCGAAGTGCCAACCTCTTTCAATTATATTGTCATGGAGATCTCTATCTAAATCATTGCGAGGCTTAAATCTTATTCTTTTCATCATTCAATTAGTTTGGATCATTCTTTTGTTACCGGAGTTCTTCATGAAGGTTCTACATGATGGTTCATAAAGGATTTAATTCCTTCTCGAAGTTTTCATCGAGATTCTTTTCTAAGGAGCTCAAGCATTCTTCATCTTGCAATCTGGAGTGTAATTTCTTTCTACCGTATCTTTGGAGGTGGTATTATGTCATTCTTGATAATTTGAGTTCATGTTTCATGATTCACACGTTATTAAGAATGAGGTATTTTAAATCCATCAACCTATTCGTTGGAATTATCTTGGGTTATATTTCACCTAAAGCTTTCCCTAAGGGTTGTTGCTAGTAATGGTGATAATATATGATCCAAGTTCTTCATCTATCCTCCCGGTGAAATAAGTTCTCGTCTCCTTGTTGATATCAATCCAATTCTTTTTCCCGTGAGTGGCAGGTTGTCATCTCTTAATTTGGGATGTATTCCATAAGACCAGATCAAGGCTATTCTTTTCATTGTTGGGGTTCCAACAACTCCGCTCGACCCGTCTCCTAAGGATGCCTTCTCAAGCTCTTTTGTGGCAGAAGTTGGCATTTTCTTCTCCATTCTTTTATTTCAATTATCTATCTTCTATTCTTTTGTTCCAGGGCATTGTCATGTTGCTTTTCTCAACCCATCATCTCGTTTTGTCAAAGATCATCTTCTTTTCGTGTTTATCCATTTAACCGGAGTGTTGTGCCCTTTTGCTCAAGTTCTTTTCGCCTTATCAAGCCTTGCATCTCTTTTCAACCGGAGTGCTGTCTGAGATCTTTCTTACCCCTTGTTCGATTCATTCAATAGTTCCGAGGCAGTGTGTTGTGATTTCATCAAGTATCATCCAATCTTCCCAAGTTCTTATTCAATTTCTTTTCTTTTCAATCGGAGTGCTGCCCAAAGTTGTTCTTCCTTGTTCCTCTTTTCTAGTGGTGTGTTTTCAATTCCGTTCATCTCCGTTGCACTATTTTCTCCAATTTGTTTAACCTTTTCAAGGTTCTTGGTTTTCACTCGTTTGTCAAAGAAGCAACTTAGTTTTACCTCTTCTCTTTGTCTTCCGTTTTTCCCTCCGGTGCCATTCTAGATCTCGGGACGAGATCCTCTCGTAGTGGTGGAGTGTTGTGACACCCCGAGACCGTTGTGCCAGGTGTCTTCGAGTTATTCGCTGATGTTGCCAGGTCATTTTCTTGTGTGTTGCATTTCATCATGTCATCATGTGCATTGCATCATCATGTTTTCGAATCTTGCGTCCGTCTGGGTTTCCCAATTCCTTCCGTTGTCCGTTCTAAGCCCAGACACACTTGCATGCGCCCGAGGCATGTCCGAAATAGTATTTTATAAGTGGCCGGAAAATGTTCTCGGAATGGGATGAGAGTTGGCATGCAGTCTTGTTATAGTGTAGGTAGACCGCCTGCCAAGTTTCATCGCGTTCGGAGTTCGTTTGATAGCCTAACCGTTAAACTATTACGACATTATAGCCGGTCTTTTCGTCGGACGTTTTCGGTCTCCGGAAACAGTCGCCGGGTCTCTCTCTTCTCTTCTCTCAGCTCGAGACCGTCTACACAGCCCACTACTCTCCGCCAGGCCTTACCTAACCTCTCTTGTCAGCCCGCGACCCTCCTCGCGCGCGCCCGAAAGTTGTCCCGGACCCGACCCGAGCAGTCGTCACCGTTGTGCCCGGATCATCCCCAAACATCTACAAAACGTCACCGTTTTCTCATTTGGACTTCCTAGTTTATTTTTCTCGACCATTCAATTTTATTTGGAGGGACGGATTAGCCCCTAAACTTCCCTCTTTTCCTTATATAAAAACTCCCTAGTCTAAATCTGGACAAAACCCTAACTTCTAGGGAGATGTCCCATCGATCCCTCTCGGCCGCCGCCACCTTCCAATCCACCTCGAGCTCTTCACCCAACCAACCACCAAACTGATCCAGAAATCCATCCCCACCAATCCTGCCCGAGCCCCGAGCCAACCCCCACAGCGCGCCGTCTCCTAGCGCTCAATCCAGATGGGATCGAGACTGCAGCCGAGCGCCTCCTCCTCACCTCGTCTCCCTCATGCAGGCCAACCACCGAGTCATCTCTGCCGGCCACCAGCAGCAGCACCGGAGCCAACCTCGCGCCTCCTCTCTCGTTCCTTCCTTCTTTCTTTTCCCTACTGCCCGTGCTCATTTCCCTCTCTCTCCCTCTCCCGTTTTGATGTGCAGACGTTCAAGCCACAGGAGTAGCGCCACCGTTGCCTTGTTCCTGCAGGAGGCAAGCTCCGTCGCCTGACCTTGGAATGTCCAGGTCCGTCCGGCCTCCGTCAGCCTCGCCGTACGCCAAGTCCGCCGCCGTCGTCCTGCTTCACGAGGCCCTGTGTTCCCTGCCTCCTCCCCGCCAAGTTTGTTGTTGCCGTCCTGTCTCCTCTCGGCGAGCGCCTCGCCTCTGCTTCGAGGACGAGCCAGGCGCGCCCGGGTTGACCCTCTGTATGGACCGCGCCACTGCTTCCTCTCCGTCCTGCTCGTCCGCGACCCCTGCGCCCGTCCCGTCCGCCCTCGACCTTCCCTTTGCCGTCGCCTGCTTCCATAGGAGTCCAGGGCCGCCGCTAGGTCCTGCTTCGAGAACGAGTTCAAGGACGAAGACGCACCTGCTCCCGTTGACCGTGCGCTCTCCCATCGCCTTGCTGGGCCACTGCCTAGATCCACCCTACTTCCCCAGATCCGGCCTGTTACAGCCTCTTCCCAACTGAGCCTCAGCCCAATGTGAGCCACCCCGACATTTCCCCTTTTGTTTTTTTTACTTGTTGGGCCGGCCTGCCAGTTTTGGCCCGAATAGATTTTTTTAGGCTCTGCGTTTTTCTGTTTATTTCCTGAGACTGCAGTTTTTCAGAAGAGCCCCTAAACTTCATGCATTTAATATCTCACAAACCGTGCATCGGATTAAAACAAACTTAATATGAAACTTGCTTAGTTTTTCATCTAGTTTAATAATATATCATTTTCATCCATGTTTTAAATATTCAAAATGTTGTTTGTTTAAATTTGCTCTTATGCCATGTTAAAATGCTTAATTCATAACTTAATAACCGTAGCTCTGATTTTAATAATCTTTATATGTAAATGGGGTAGAAAAATGCCTAGTTTAACATGATGGCCTTATTTTGCATGCTTAACAACTCTAAAATTATGTTTAGGGCAGAACAGTACCAAACCTAAAATATGCACATGAGGATTTTTCCTGACTTGTTGTTTGTTGTTCCGGCCTCATTTAAACTTGCCTAGATAGGTAGTTTTCTTTTGCTTCACCTCTTGCCATGCTACCAACATTTAATATTGTTGAGTACCTAAACGAGAGAGAACTAAATAAGTCATGTGGTGTTTTCTTCAATATGCAACTCCGTTGCATAATGAGCTCCACTTAATTTGTAGGATTGTTTGTGCACTTTGTCATGCCATGCCCCATTAAACCGGACATGCATCATACTTGATTTTGCATCATGCCATGTTATGTGATGGTTGTTTACTATGTTGCGTGCTTCTTTCCGGTGTTTGCTTCTTCGGGCTGGTTCCGATAACGTCGCGTTTGTGAGGACCCGTTCGACTACGCCCGTTTGTCTTCTTCATGGACTCGTTCTTCTTCCTTGCGGGATCTCAGGCAAGATGATCATACCCTCGAAATCACTACTATATTTGCTATGCTAGTTTGCTCGCTCTTTTGCTATGCCAATGCTACGATGCCTACCATTTGCTTTCAAGCCTCCCAAATTGCCATGTCAAACCTCTAACCCACATGTCCTAGCAAACCGTTAATTGGCTATGTTACCGCTTTGCTCAGCCCCTCTTATAGCGTTGCTAGTTGCAGGTGAAGATTGGAGGCCGTTCCTTGTTGGAACATTTATTTACTTATTGGGATATCATTATATTGCCATGTTATCTTAATGCATCTATATATTTGGTAAAGGGTGGAAGGCTCGGCCTCTCGCCTGGTGTTTTGTTCCACTCTTGCCGCCCTAGTTTCCGTCATATCGGTGTTATGTTCCCGGATTTTGCGTTCCTTACGCGGTTGGGTTATAATGGGAACCCCCTGATAGTTCGCCTTGATTAAAGCTTTTCCAGCAATGCCCAACCTTGGTTTTACCATTTGCCACCTAGCCTCTTTTCCCTTGGGTTTCCGGAGCCCGAGGGTCATCTTATTTTAGCCCCCCCGGGCCGGTGCTCCTCTGAGTGTTGGTCCGAACTAGAGTCCTGTGCAGCGCCCCCTCAGGGAAACTCAAGGTTTGGTTTTAGTTGTATGGAGAGCTCATCTGAGTGTGCCCTGAGAACGAGATATGTGCAGCTCCTATCGGGATTTGTTGGCACATTCGGGCGGTGTTGATGGTCTTGTTTTAACCTGTCGAAGTGTCTTGAAGAACCGAGGTACCGAGTCTGATCGGAACGTCTCGGGAGGAGGTCTATTCCTTCGTTGACCATGAGAGCTTGTCATGGGCTAAGTTGGGACTCCCCTGCAGGGATTTGAACTTTCGAAAGCCGTGCCCGCAGTTATGGGCAGATGGGAATTTGTTAACGTCCGGTTGTAGAAAACCTGAACTTGACCTTAATTAAAATGAATCAACAGCGTGTGTTACTATGATGGTCTCTTTCCGGCGGAGTCCGGGAAGTGAACACGGTGTTGGAGTTATGCTTGACGTAGGTTGTTTAGGATCACTTCTTGATCATACTTTTATCGACCGTGCTTTGCCTTCTCTTCTCGCTCTCATTTGCGTATGTTAGCCACCATATATGCTAGTCGCTTGCTGCAGCTCCACCTCATACCTTTACCCTTCCTATAAGCTTAAATAGTCTTGATCGTGAGGGTGCAAGATTGCTGAGTCCCCGTGGCTCACAGATACTTCCAAAACCAGTTTGCAGGTGCCGATGTTACCGAGCAGGTGACGCAACCAAGCTCGAGGAGGAGCTCGATGAAGATCTTGTCCTTTATGTTGTTTTGTTCTAGTTGATCAGTAGTGGAGCCCAGTTGGGGTCGATCGGGGACCTTTGTCGCATTTGGGGTTCTTCTTTTATTTTGGCTCCATAGTCAGGCCCCGATTGTACTTGGATGATGTAATGCTTTATTCATGTAATTGTGTGAAGTGGCGATTGTAAGCCAACTATGTATCTCTTTCCTTTTATGTATTACATGGGTTGTGTGAAGATTACCTCACATGCGACATTGCTTTCAATGCGGTTATGCCTCTAAGTCGTGCTTCGACACGTGGGAGATATAGCCGCATCGAGGGCATTACAGAGAGTCTCCCACAAGCTTGGGGGAGGCTTCTCCAATTACTTAATGCTTTGCCTGATCATCCTCTTAATAAAAATGAAATACTTGATATCTTTTGTAATGGACTAATCGATGCCTCCAGAGATTACCTGGATAGTTGTGCTGGTTCTGTTTTCAGGGAAAGAACACCTGATGAAGCTGAAATTCTATTGATTAATATGTTGACAAATGAAAATAATTGGACACCTCCGGAGCCAATTCCTGAGCCTATTCCTAAACCAACTCCAAAGAAGAGGGGTATTCTATTTCTCAGTCCTAAAGAAATGCAAGAGGCAAAGAAATCTATGAAAGAAAAAGGTATTAAAGATGAAGATGTTAAGAATTTACCTCCTATTGAAGAAATACATGCTATTAATTTACCGCCTGTTGAAGAAACATATAATCTTAATCCTTTACCTATTGAAGAAACTCATGGTCTTGATAAGCCGACACAGGTAGTAAAGGTAAATTCTCTCTATAGATATGATAAAGCTGAAATCCCATTTACTAAATTTGCTAGCCCATGCTTAGATGAGTTTGATAAATTTATGGCTAAGAAAGAAGATTTTAATGCTTATTTTGGTAGACAATTGAAAAACAATTCAAATATGCTTGAACACTTGGGTGATTATATGGCTAATGTTAAAGGTGAACTTAAACTTATTAGTAAACATGCTTCTATGGTTACCACTCAAGTAGAACAAGTACTTAAAGCTCAAAATGATTTGCTCAATGAATTGAATAGTAAAGATAATGATAATGCTGGTAGAGTTATGACTAGAGGTGGTAAAATGACTCAGGAACCTTTGTATCCCGAACGCCATCCTAAGAGAATTGAGCAAGATTCTCAGAGAAATAATATAGACGCACCTAGTTCGTCTAAAAAGAAGAAAAAGAAAAATGATAGGACTTTGCATGCTTCTAGTGATCCTATTGTTGAAACACCTGAGAATCCAAATGATATTTCTATTTCTGATGCTGAAACTCAATCTGGTAATGAACCTGAAACTAATAGTGTTCAGAATGATGCTCAACCTAGTAATGATAATGACATAGAAATTGAACCTGCTGTTGATCTTGATAACCCACATTCAAAGAATCAATGTTGTGATAAGAAAGACTTTGTTGCTAGGAAACATGGTAAAGAAAGAGAACCTTGGGTTCAGAAACCCATGCCTTTTCCTCCCAAACCATCCAAGAAAAAGGATGATGTGGATTTTGAGTGCTTTTCTGAAATGATTAGACCTATCTTTTTGCGTATGTGATTGAGTGATATGCTTAAAACCAATCCTTATGCTAAGTACATGAAAGATATTATTACAAATAAAAGAAAGATACCGGAACCTGAAATTTCCACCATGCTTGCTAATTATACTTTTAAGGGTGGAATACCAAAGAAACTTGGAGATCCGGGAGTACCCACTATACCATGCTCCATTAAAAGAAACTATGTTAAAACTACTTTATGTGATCTTGGAGCCGGTGTTAGTGTTATGCCTCTCTCTTTATATCGTAGACTTGATTTGAATAAGTTGACACCTACTAAAATATCTTTGCAAATGGTTGATAAATCAACTGCTATACCTGTCGGTATTTGTGAGGATGTGCCTGTTGTAGTTGCAAACATTACTATTTTAACGGACTTTGTTATTCTTGATATTCCCGAGGACGATAGTATGTCTATTATTCTTGGAAGACCCTTTTTGAATACCGCAGGGGCTGTTATTGATTGCACTAAAGGCAATGTCACTTTTCATGTTAATGGTAATGAGCATACGGTACACTTTCCAAGGAAACAACCTCAAGTTCATAGTATCAACTCTATTGGAAAAAATCCATCGATTATATTTGGAGGTTTTGAATTTCCACTTCCTATTGTCAAGAAGAAATATGATATTCTTATTATTAGGGTTGTGCATATCCCTGTTGAGGTAACATAGTGTTATTCAAAATTTCTCCGGTTCCATGATATTCAGAATGAGTTCGTTAACAAGACTTGATCAACCTTGTTAGTGGATTCCTTTTGATGATCATGAGATGGATGAAACTAGAAGGCACAACCTTCTGTACCCCACTTTTACTTTCTGTTATTTATATTAAATAAAATAAAAATAAATATTTTATGTCTGTTATCTGATTATCCGTGCAATATAAAAATACCTCGAAAATAAAAGTTCTCCAAACGCCCTGAAATTTAAATATGATTTTTTCTAGAATATTTGAGAATATTTGGCACTAAGAACACAACAGGGGGGTCAACCACCTGCCCACGAGGGTGGAGGGCGCGCCCTACCCCCCAAGGCGCGCCCCCTGCCTCGTGGGCCCACGGTGGCCCTCCTCCACTTATCCTTGCACCCACACACTTCTTATTCCTCCCACAAACACGAATATCCAGCTCAAGAACGAGTTCTAGCTCATCTTGCTGCCATTTTCTATCTCCTTGCTCAAAGCTCCTCTCACAAAACTTCTTGGGGAGATTGTTCCTTGGTATGTGACTCCTCCATTGGTCCAATTAGTTTTTGTTCTAGTGCTTTATTCATTTCAAATTTGTACTGATTAGGTGACCCTGTTCTTGAGCTTGCATGTCAAATTTATATGGTCCAAAGTAGTTTTGATGCATGATATAGGCTCTAGGCACTTGCAGGAGTAGTTTCTATCAATATTATTGAGTTTGGTTTACTTTTATTTTGAAGTTACTAAAAAATTTCAGAATTTTTCAGAGGAAGAAATATGCTTAGGAAAATGTTCCAAGGTGGTTCTTCAAGGAAGCAAGGACCCAGGCTTGCAATGTGTGATGCTGATGACGAGCCACCAAGAGACGCTCCAGTGCGTCCTTGTGAATGGCCTTCTGAGAACTTTATGGACCAAGTGGGAATTAAGGAAGAATTCGACGCATATTTGCGTAACGCTGATCTTGTGAGCTTCGAGGAAGATAAGTGCAGCCAGTATCACAACCTCACCAGTACCTTTGTGAGGAGGTTTGAATTTTCAACTTCACGGAATTCTCCAACTGTCATGTTTGATCTTTATGATAATTCTTACACTATGGACTTAGAGGATTTTACCACTGCTTGCAAACTTCCACAATGGGGTAGTATAAGGGATCCTCGCAAATCTAAATTTAGAGATTTTCTTACTAGTATAACTGTGGGAGAATCTAGAGATATAACACAAGCCACCATAGGGAGCATTCACTTTCCCGCTATACATTATTTTGCTCTCTTCATAGGTAGATGCATTAATGGTTAAGATGAGGCATGTCACATGTGTGTCCCTGACCTCAGTATTCTTTGGAGTGCTGCGTTAGGAGACAATTCTTATAATTTGGGAGCCATTGTTGCACGTCGGTTGCATCTTAATAGATTTAATGGAGATTTCTTTGGTGGAATTTATGCAACCCGCATAGCTAATTTTCTTGGTATAGCCATACGCGAAGATGATATTGAATTACCTCCTGCTTACCTAGACTTTAATGCTATGGTTCACCATCAGTTTGTCGAGAGGAATGAATCACCTCTCCAGTATCGACTAATCTTTGACAGACGCCGTGTTGTCCATATTACTCTCCCTGCTCCTGCCTTCTTTGATCATCAGGCAAAAGGAAGATATACTATTACCAGAGAGGAGGCAGATGAGTACAAGAGGAGAGCGGAGGCCGCTCGTCGCCACGCTGCAGCTCAGCAGGCGATAGCCGCTGCATCGCAGTACGACCCCAGCTACTATTATGGATATCCGCCAGGCCAACCATGGCCATAGACCAACTTAGGCCAAAAGCCTAAGCTTGGGGGAGTACGTATTTCCCACCGACATTACATTTATGTTCACACACTTATTGCTAGATGTCGGTGCTCATACTTTTTTATTGTATCATCGATGCTAGTTTATTTTCCTTTTTATGCTTTCTTATTGTGTGTTTAATAAACCTTAAGAAAAAACAAAAAAATTAATTGTAGCTTTTAGTTAGTTTAATTTCCATGCTTGTAGTAGTAATTAAAAAAGGAAAACCCAAAAAGTTTTCCTGTTCTTCTTTTGCTTGTTGGGAGCTTTCCCGTGTAAATAGTTTTATTTCTTTTCTTTTCTTTGGGGGTCGATAGGAGAAGACCATAATTAAATTGTTGAAGTGGCTCTTATATGCATTATTGTTTATCTGACAAAAAGAGCCCATATTGCCTTGTCTTCTCCTGTTTATTGAATGCCTGCAGATTCCAGCTTAGTCCAATGCACGTGCACTATTATTATTATTCACATCATTCGGTCGTGCAAGTGAAAGGCAATTGTGATGATATATGATGGACTGGATGAGATGAGAAAAGCTGGTATGAACTCGACCTCTTTTGTTTTTGTAAATATGATTAGTTCATCGTTCCTGATTCAGCCTATTATGAATAAACATGTTTGCAATGACAACTAGAGATCATAGTTTCTTGTGCCATGCTTGATTAGCTATGAGTTATAATGGTTTACCTTGCGTGCCAACATGCTATTGCGATTGTTATGATGTGGTATGATAGGGTGGTATCCTCCTCTGAATGATTTAAGTGACTTGACTTGGCGCATGTTCACGCATGTAGTTGAAACAAAATCAACATAGCCTTCACGATATTTATGTTCATGGTGGATTATATCCTACTCATGCTTGCATTCGGTGTTGATTAATTTTAATGCATGTTAATGACTGTTGTCGCTCTCTAGCTGGTCGCTTCCTAGTCTTTTGCTAGCCTTCACCTGTACTAAGCGGGAATACTACTTGTGCATCCAATCCCTTAAACCCCAAAGTTATTCCACATGAGTCCACTATACCTACCTATATACGGTATCTACCTGCCGTTCCAAGTAAATTTGTATGTGCCAAACTCTAAACCTTCAAATAAATATCATGTTTTATATGCTCAAATAGCTCATGTATCAACTAGGGCTGTCTGTATCTTCCATGTTAGGCGGGTTATTCTCAAGAGGAGTGGACTCCGCTCCTCACTCACGAGATAAATGGCTGGTCACCAGGATGCCCAGTCCCATGCTTTATGCAAACTAAATCAAAATAATTGCAAACAAAACTCCCCTGCGACTCTTGTTAGTTGGAGGCACTCGTTGTTTCGAGCAAGCCATGGATTGATGCTTGTTGGTGGAAGGGGGAGTATAAACTTTACCATTCTGTTTGCGAACCGCCTATAATGTGTGTAGCATGGAAGATATCGCCATCTCTTGGTTGTTATGTTTACAATGAAAGTATACTGCTCAAAATATTATTCACCTCTGTTTCAAAACCGAACTCTGGCACCTCTACAAATCCCTGCTTCCCTTTGCGAAGGGCCTATCTATTTACTTTTATGTTGAGTCATCCCCCTCTAATTAAAAAGCACCAGTTGGTGAGCACCGCTATCATTTGCATTCATTACTGTTAGTTTACATTGGGTATGACTTGACTGGATCTCTTTTACCATGAATTACAATGTCTAGTCAGTCCTTGGTCTTTAAAGGTGCTCTGCATTTATGTTTTGCGGTCTCAAAAAGGGCTAGCGAGATACCATCTTGTTATATCATATTATGATTGTTTTGAGAAAGTGTTGTCATCCGAGATTTATTATTATTGCTCGCTACTTGATTATGCCATTGGTATGAGTAAACTTGAGACCTATGCGTTATTGAGAATGTGGTTAGTTATAATCTTTGCTGAAAAATTGAATGCTGGCTTTACATATTTACAACAACAAGAGCAAACAGAGTTTGTAAAAGTTTTTCTTTATCACTTTTAGTTTATCAACTGAATTGCTTGAGGACAAGCAAAGGTTTAAGCTTGGGGGAGTTGATACGTCTCCGTCGCATCTACTTTTCCAAACACTTTTGCCCTTGTTTTGGACTCTAACTTGCATGATTTGAATGGAACTAACCCGGACTGACGCTGTTTTCAGCAGAATTACCATGGTGTTATTTATGTGCAGAAACAAACATTCTCGGAATGACCTGAAACTTCACGGAGCAACTTTTCAAAAAATATGAAAAATACCTGCAAAAGATGAAGGCTAGGGGGCCCACCACCTGTCCACGATGGTGGGGGGCGCGCCTGCCCCCCTAGGGCGTGCCCCCTACCTCGTGGGCCCCCTATTGCCTCTCCGACTCCAACTCCAACTCCATATATTGTGTTTCGGGGAGAAAAAAATCAGAGACAAGAAATCATCACGTTTTACGATACGGAGACGCCGCCAAGCCCTAAAACCTCTCGGGAGGGCTGATCTGGAGTCCGTTCGGGGCTCCGGAGAGGGGAATCTGTCGCCATCGTCATCATCAACCATCCTCCATCACCAATTTCATGATGCTCACCGCCGTGCGTGAGTAATTCCATCGTAGGCTTGCTGGATGGTGATAGGTTGGATGGGATCTATCATGTAATCGAGTTAGTTTTGTTAGGGTTTGATCCCTAGTATCCACTATGTTCTGAGATTGATGTTGCTATGACTTTGCTATGCCTAATGCTTGTCACTAGGGCCCGAGTGCCATGATTTCAGATCTGAACCTATTATATTTTCATCAATATATGAATGTTCTTGATCCTATCTTGCAAGTCTATAGTCACCTATTATGTGTTATGATCCGTTAACCCCGAAGTGACAATAATCGGGATACTTACCGGTGATGACCGTAGTTTATGTATTCACTATGTGTTAATGTTTTGTTCATGTTCTCTATTAAAAGGAGGCCTTAATATCCATTAGTTTCCGTAAAGGACCCCGCTGCCACGGGAGGGTAGGACAAAAGATGTTATGCAAGTTCTTTTCCATAAGCACGTATGACTATATTCGGAATACATGCCTACATTACATTGACGAACTGGAGCTAGTTTTGTGTCACCCTAGGTTATGATTGTTACATGATGAACCACATCCGGCATAATTCTCCATCACCGATCCATTGCCTACGAGCTTTCCATATATTGTTCTCCGCTTATTTACTTTTCCGTTGCTATTGCTATCATCACTACAAAATACCAAAAACATTACTTTTACTACTGTTACCTTTTGCTACCGTTATCACTACTATTATATTACTTTGCTACTAAACACTTTGCTGCAGATATTAAGTTTTCAGGTGTGGTTGAATTGACAACTTAGCTGCTAATACTTGAGAATATTCTTTGGCTCCCCTTGTGTCGAATCAATAAATTTGGGTTGAATACTCTACCCTCGAAAACTATTGCGATCCCCTATACTTGTGGGTTATCAATCCACTCGTGGATCACTATTGTACCCTCTTGCCAAACTCATGGTGAGGTACACAATAGGTCTGGTACACAGCATAGCATACTTTATAGAACCTATATGACTGAGGCATAGGGAATGCCTTTTCATTCTCTTTCTATTTTCTGCCGCGGTCGGGTTTTGAGTCTTTACTCAACTTCACACCTTGTAACACAGGCAAGAACTCCTTCTTTGACTGTTCCATTTTTGAACTACTTCAAAAAACTTGTCAAGGTATGTACTCATTGAAAAAACTTATCAAGCGTCTTGATCTATATATATAGACCTTGATGCTCAATATGTAAGCAGCTTCACTAGGGTCTTTCTTTGAAAAACTCCTTTATGCTTTCCAGAAAATTCTACATCATTTCTAATCAACAATATGTCATTCACATATACTTATCAGAAAGGCTGTAGTGCTCCCACTCACTTTCTTGTAAATACAGGCTTCACCAAAAGTCTGTATAAAACCATATGCCTTGATCAACTTATCAATGCATATATTCCAACTCCGAGATGCTTGCACCAGTCCATAGATGGATCCACTGGTGCGTGTCGGTCCTAAACAAATAGTTTTTTTTACCCCTTTGCATGATGGCATTTGGAACCATCGCCAAGTGAGTGTGGGCGATAGGGGGGTCCTTCCCACACGACCCAGAAACCGTTGGGGATATGCCCTCCTGGCACACACGCTCGGCAAAATGAGGTCGTGTGCGACCAGCGAGCACTCAAATATAGAAATACGTACAGTAGTGCTAAAAATACAATTATATAGGCAAAATCATTTTTGGTCGTAAGTACATCCCACACAGTCAGTCACCACTAAACGTTTCCGTTCGTATATACATCCCACACCGTCACTACAAGGAAAACATTTGCGCAAGGTGGCGTAACGCAAACAGTTTTGAAGAGAATGTCGTGTGTGATTGTTCATTGATCCAACATGGTTTATTCCTAGAAACTGTGTGTGTTGCCTTAGGTCATCGCCCACGGTGTTTTCTCATTAACCGTTTGCAATAAGGAAACCCAATTAGCAAGCTAATTGGCCAATTAGCGGGCTAATTGGCCTATTATTAATAATCCATTTACTAATCTAATTGACATTCATATTAAGCACATAATATATTCCATTTCCATATTAAGGAAGCATGATTTCATAATTGAAATACATCAGAGTACAACATGATATAGCTTCAGCACTCAGCTACCCCATTACACAACTGCACCAGCAACAAGTTTCACATGCAACATCTAGAACCTTTCAAAATTAGCATCATAGACAGTACATAGAGAGATGCATCTCATCTAGAAAACTGCTGAAGCAGAAGGCGAATATTGAGCCTTCATTCATGTTGAAGGTCTTTGCAACTTTTAGGCCAGTGCCTGTGGATGATTGACCGTCCATCCTTCGACCTCTTCAGGAACACTTCAATATTGAACCGTGGGTGTTGTATGAAAACTTTCCTCGCATCTTGACCACAGAGGTGGTTTGAGAGGTAATCACCAGTGAACCCTGGAAACAAGGATGTGCATAAATATCTTCTCTATATTGGAAATGGGGCAAAGGAATAAAAAAAAGGCAAGGTATAATAGTTAGTACCATCTTGTAAACCTTAGTGCTTCCCGTTGTTTCCTTGCAACACATATAAGGTAGTTAGTCATCAGGTTAAGTAAGGGTTCGCATGCTATCAGTAAAATATGTTGATGAAAAGTAAGCACATTGCAGATTCATCAGATTAATTCAAGCCACATGGAAAACCCATTTATCCAAACCAAGCATGATTAAGAACTAGGAAATATAGCACTTGTATATGTTTCTCATGTATTAAGTGCAACCAAATTCGATTTATTCCTCACATGGTATACAATAAGAGAATGCAGCCACAACAATTGAACATCGCATTGCAGAATTGAACCAAGCAGTTAACTAAACACCACAACAAATGAACCAAACGTTAACTGAGTGATATGTCTCCAATGTATCTATAATTTTTGATTGTTCCATGCTATTATATATTCTGTTTTGGATGTTAACGGGCTTTATTCTACACTTTTATATTATTTTTGGGACTAACCTATTAACCCAAGGCCCAGTGCAAATTGCTGTTTTTTTTTGCCTATTTCAGTGTTTTCCAGAAAAGGAATATCAAACGGAATGAAACCTTCGGGAGAGTTATTTTTGGAACAAACATGATCCAGGGGACTTGGAGTGGACGTCAAGAAACAATCGAGGAGGCCACGAGGCAGGGGGCGCGCCTACCCCCCTGGGCGCGCCCTCCACCCTCGTGGGCCCCTCGTTGCTCCACTGACCTACTTCTTCCTCCTATATATATATATTCATATACGCAGAAAACATCCAGGAGCACCACGAAACCCTATTTCCACTGCCGCAACCTTCTGTACCCAAGAGATCCAATCTTGGGGCCTTTTCCGGAGCTCCGCCGGAGGGGGCATCGATCACGGCGGGGCTATACATCAACTCCATGGCCTCTTCGGTGATGTGTGAGTAGTTTACTTCAGACCTTCGGGTCCATATCTAGTAGCTAGATGGCTTCTTCTCTCTCTTTGGATCTCAATACAATGTTCTCCTCGATCTTCTTGGAGATCTATTCGATGTAACTCTTTTGCGGTGTGTTTGTCGAGATCCGCTGAATTGTGGGTTTATGATCAAGTCTACCTATGAACAATATTTGAATCTTCTCTGAATTCTTTTATGCATGATTGGTTATCTTTGCAAGTCTCTTCGAATTATCAGTTTGGTTTGGCCTACTTGAACTTTCTTGCAATGGGAGAAGTGCTTAGCTTTGGGTTCAATCTTGCGGTGCTCGATCCCAGTGACAGAAAGGGAAACTACACATATTGTATTGTTGCCATCGAGGATAAAAAGATGGGTTTTATATCATATTGCTTGAGTTTATCCCTCTACATCATGTCATCTTACCTAATGCGTTACTCTGTTCTTATGAACTTAATACTCTAGATGCATGCTGGATAGCGATCGATGTGTGGAGTAATAGTAGTAGATGCAGGCAGGAGTCGGTCTACTTGTCACGGACGTGATGCATATATTCATGATCATGCCTAGGTATTCTCATAACTATGCTCAATTCTATCAATTTCTCGACAGTAATTCGTTCACCCACCGTAATACTTATGCTATCTTGAGAGAAGCCACTAGTGAAACCTATGGCCCCCAGGAGTCAACGCACAAGTCAAGACATATACCCATCACAAAATCTTATCCCTTGCATTACATTATTTGCCATTTGCCTCTCGTTTTCCTCTCCCCCACTTCACCCTTGCCGTTTTATTCGCCCTCTTTCTCCGTTCCCCTTCTCTTTTCTAGTTCGTCTCTTTTTGCTCGTTTCTTGTTTGCTTGTGTGTTGGATCGCTTGCTTGTCACGATGGCTCAAGATAATACTGAATTGTGTGACTTTGCCAATACCAACAACAATGGTTTTATTAGCACTCTAATTGCTCCTCTTATCGATGTCGAATCTTGTGAAATTAATGTTGCTTTGCTGAATCTTGTCGTGAAAGATCAATTTGCCGGCCTTCCTAGTGAAGATGCCCCTACCCATCTTAATAACGTTGTTGATTTATGTGATACGCAAAAGAAGAAAGATGTGGACAATGATATTGTTAAACTGAAGCTATTTCCATTTTCGCTTAGAGATCGTGCTAAATCTTGGTTTTCGTCTTTGCCTAAAAATAGTATTGATTCATGGAATAAGTGCAAAGATGCCTTTATCTCTAAGTATTTTCCTCCCACTAAGATCATCTCTCTTAGGAATGATATTATGAACTTTAAACAACTAGATCATGAGCATGTTGCACAATCTTGGGAAAGGATGAAATTAATGATCCATAATTGCCCTACTCATGGTTTGAATCTTTGGATGATTATACAATGTTTTATACCGGATTGAATTTTGCTTCTAGAAATAGTTCGCAAAAGAGTTTCAATGCTTTGATTGAAGAAAAATTGTCTAAGATTGATTAGTTGGCTAGGAACGTGCACAGGATTTCTCTTGATGTTGATTCTTTGAAACTTAGATCTATCCCACCTAAGCATGATATCAATGAGTCTCCATTGATGAGTGCAAAGAAAGA